>NC_050600.1:2712711-2725211 GCF_013368585.1 Megalops cyprinoides | reverse complement strand
CGGAGAGAGCCCTTTCTACAAACGTCTTCTCAAAAGACGGCTTATGGTATGGCAGTGACAGTGTAAGCAGTCTGTGGAAGCATAAGGTTGCGTGCGGCAAATATCCGTGTCACAGGCTCAGCTCAATGTTTGTCCTTTGCTATTTCCCTTCATCAACACAGCACTGAGCGCTTCCCCTGCGTAAAAAGTAAAAAAAAACTCCTCACAAATTGCCTGGTGACAGCATGTTTCAGGCCGGTGCTGGTTACGAAGCGAGGCAGAGGAAAGCGGGAATGTTGGTATTGTTTTAGTTAAGCGGTAAATCTCGGGCATAGCTAGCACGCCCATAGCGGTGAAGGCCCGCGACGGGGAGAGAGAGAGAGAGAGAGAGAGAGGGTGATGAAGGGAAAACGGCTGCTCGGCAGAGTGTGTTATTTAATCTAACAAGATGAACGAGGTGCTGAAAATAAGCGTCAACTTTTTCTTCCCCCCCCCCCATCCCCCCCTTCCCTCCACTCCCACAGACAATAAGCCGTGCAGCCGAACGCAATTAAAGGTTGTTTCTCGGTGATGTCCCAAAAGTAAGGAAAGTCAAAGCAAACAAACAAACAAGCAGCGTGCGATACCCCGCGACAAATTCATCCGTCACAGCGCGGGCCCCTTTGCGCTCGTGATTCATCTTTCCCGGGCCCCGATTGGTGCTCCTCTGCGTGTTTAATGGACAGTGTCACAGTGAGTCTCCCGGGAACTCTGCGGGTCTGCTTGAGAGATTCCGCAGCGGCCGCATTCCAAAGCAACAGCGTTTTCAGTGGAGGTAGCTGTCTGCGGCAGGGAAGAGGGCCGGGACCAACAGAACACCTGCAGATATCAGTGGAACCAGCAGAGGGGCAGCAGCGCGTGTTTCATTACGCTCTGAGCATTTTATGCCTCGCGGTACGCTTAGTTACGTTAGGCTGCAGGTCTCCTGCTCACTTAATATTATTTGCTTCTGTTTCTTCCTCATTTGTCATTATTCTTTTTACATATTATTCATAATTACAATGAACATTCAGATCCACAAATGATCATTATTGTTATTATTAACACTGCTACCACTGCTGCTAATAGTAATAATAGTAATACAGCTTGCAGGGACCGGGGTCGGGATGGGAATGTCCTATCAGGTTCCCTAACGACATGTTGTGATTGCAGCAGCTGTGTGTTCTGAGAGGTGAGCAGGTTGTTGGGCTCACAGAAGACAAGAGCCATTTATGCTCTTCATGTGTGAAGTGTGTCCGTCTTAATGGGCGTGGAAAGTAGGAAATCCAACATGAGATTGGACAGATACATGGAAGTGCTTTTTCATTACAGATTTTTGTTTTCATTTATGCAGCTTCCACAGTCATACCGAAAGACTTTGTGGTGGAAGATATAGTGAAATAATGCTCAAACCAAATGCTGTTCAGTCCATGGTGTTGCTGTTCTTTGAAGGTGTTCTTTCAAACACGCACGTTTGCTGACATGATGACATGCAGCTAACGCTGCACAAGGCTTCTCGTGACTGTATTAACAGCTGTCATGGTTCACAATTTAGTTTGATATGAATGTAAATGTGTACCTCAGTTACGTGGGCGCAGTTTCGTTGGGAGTCATTAAGTCATGCAGATTTTCGATACAGTTACCGCGGTAACAGTGGCTACTCATCGGAGGTGGTGATGCACCTGTCAGAGGATGTCACAAGTGACAAGGAAAATTAATAATGGCTCTGGAGTTCCATACCCAGATGCACCCATTTCATTTGATGTATGTGTTATGAGGGCTGCATGTGTAGTGTGTGTGCGTGTGTGTGTGTGCGTGCGCGCGTGTGTGTGTGCAGGTGAGTGCATGCGTGTGTGCATGCGTGTGTGTGTGTGTGTGTGTGTGTGTGTGTGTGTGTGTGAGTGAGTACGTGGGTTAGCTGGTAGATGGATATCACTCTTTCAGCAGTGATTTATGCTGTGGGTTTTATCATGACAAGCGCTGAGTGTGATTTTCCCCACACGGTGCTCTTGTAATCTGCAGTGATGAGGTAGGCAACAGGCCCTGACAGGACTCACTGTGGCACTGGTATGCGAATTGAGATTCCAGTTCATTTATGTGTGGAATTAAGTGCCCTGCTTTTAATTTAAACCCGGGCTGTTAGGCTGATGAGGACACAACTCAGCGGGAGATCAGAAAGGAGGGGGCAGATTCTGTGGGTTTCCAGGGATCTGGCGTGCATTACCCCCCACTGTGGCCCTACTCATTTAAACACCGCGGCTGCAGAGTGTCTGTCGTCCGCTAAATTATGAACAAGTGGATGACAACATGCCAATCATATCAGGATGCTCAGGTGCCAGATAAGACCTTTAAGTGCAGCTGGCAGCTTGCTGAGGACGTTTCCTCTGAGGAATTAATGTTTATAAAGTGTTGATGGGCCACAAAATTTTATAAAATAAAATGATTATGGCATTTGTTCCGAGGAATAACACTAAAATGGTGAACATACACATACACACACACACACACACACACACACACACACAAAACATACGGCACCTATATGTGTGTTTTCCTCCTCTGAAGTTTTATTTAGTTGCTTAATTTTTCCTCCTTGTGTAATTTCAAAATTCAATTTTGAACAATTTCACCATTTTTTTTTAACATAGCAACATATCATTGCTGTTATTATTTTATTTATTTATTTTTCACGGCGCTGCACCGTGTGGTGCTCTTGCCGTCCGACACAGAGAAATAATTGGACAGGGCAAGGGGGCCACGGAACATATCGGCGAGGTAACTAGCCGCGCGGCGCGACGCCCGCTAACAGCGTGTCGGTAATTGGCGGTGGGGAAGGTGGGCGGTCATTAGAAACCTGTCAGGCCCAGGCTCTCCATCCTCTGCACCTCTTATTCCTGCAAATTCGCCTCGCTGTCCCCCTGTGTCCGCAGCTTATCGAACTCAAAAAACAGCCCCCGACCCCCCCCCCCCCCCAGCCCAGAATCTACCGGAATAAAGCAACCCGCTCGCCGCTCTCCCTCATCTTATTCCACACTTGAAGGCCGATGAGAAGGGGTTTCTGTGCGCTCCCCTCATTAATATGTCCCCTTTGAGGAGCTGTAAGTGGGCAGTGATTGGCGGTGCACGGCACACTGTAATAGATAGGGGGAGAGGAATCTCCCGCTAGCCATGTTTATGTGTCTCTGTACCCTCTACACATGCCACACCATTCAGGTCAATTATGGCCCCTTTCATGAAGCTGCTTCTGTTTCTGAAGAAACGACCGCCACCTACACAGACTACACTCAAAGCCTTTTCATTGTCAATCAGATATACAGTACATGTGTATTTTTCTTAATATATTTTACAGCTTTGCTCTGTATAATTACTGTGAGTGTCACTGTGTTTCCTGGGATTGGATGTGGAACCGTCCCCTTGGGGTACTTGGGCTACATTTTCTTATGATAGATTCTATTGCTTAAATTTAATTGACTCTGCTGAATGCTTTTTTCCCAGTCTGTTCTCCAAATACAAATAGGTATTTTTCATAATGCATTACTCTCATTCTTGCAATGACTCCATGGCCTCACAGATTGTTGTTTGTAGATCTGGATGGCAGTACACCATAATCAATAAAAACAGGAATAAATAAATGAAAAATAATAGTAAAAAAACACATTTAGAAAGTTTAGAAAGAAACTTCCTAAAGGTCTGACAGTGATGGTGAAATGTAGTTTAAACTGATATGTTGTTAATGTACCTCGTAGAGGACTCTGCTTGCTCCTCCATTCAGATGAGGTAATGGTATGGGATCTAAAAACGATGTCTCATCCACACACCCCACCCCCAACATATATTAGATTTGTTTTCTATAATAATAACTGTAATGTAACCATGTCCCTTGGGAAATATACATGATTTCATTTTTAATTTGGTTTCTATATCATTTAAAATGTCCAATCTCAGTCTAATGTAGTGTGAAGGACACTATTCCCTAAGACAAATGATTTATTGATTGATTGACAGGTTGGTTGGTTGGTTGAACGATTTATGGATGGATGTACGGATGACTTAAGTGATTTGCTAATGGACTGAACCAGTTCACGTGTGGTGTTTAATCTGTTAATCTATTGTCCTTCCTTCTACCTCAGTATTGCTTACATGTCTGTTGCAGTCGCTTTGGCCAAAGCTCTTGACCGTGACACAGCTGCTGTCTTTACAGATGTGAATATGAAGTTTGAGCTGACCGTATAGGACTGCGGCCTAGTTTGGCCCGATTCTGGGCAGGGCAGTAGTGGAGATCGTCCCTAGGGGAGTCCACCCTTTGACCTGACTGAACATGACTGCATGTTAACCGCCTGACTCTGATGTCTCTGCTTTGTTTTTCGTCCCCGAAGGATTTTAAAGCTGGGCTCGCCATCACTGTCATCGATCTGACCGCCGCCCACGTCAAGGACGTGGAGCGGAAGTGCTTCGAGGTAAACACGCCCTTCAAGACCTTCAGGTGAGTGAGGCCTGCGTCTGGCTCTAACTCCGCTCTCTCAGGGGCGGAGGGATACGTTTTCCCGATGGGCAGTGCTCCTCCTCCTCGTTACTCTGGAAGGAGCCGCATTAGAACAGCTGGCCCAGATGGCCACTCACGGCCCGTGCACTTCAAAGCGCAGTGGTCTCTGTTTGATCCTGTTAATGCGGCATGTTATTGTTACTCTCATGTTTGTGATCAGGCTCCCCCTGCCGTAATTGCAAAGGTGCCATTACAAAGCCTGTCAGATGTTCCCCCCCAGTGGTCTCGCGCCTGGCTCAATCTCAGGTTCACGCATCTCACAGCAGATTGGAACTGAAGAAGCTGCTGTTCTGCATGACATTACATCACTCACAGCTAACTGATCAGCATAGTTTGCACCTTTTGGCAAATATCTGGCAACCGGATCACTTCCTTTGATTATGATGTCACAATGCACACAATCATAACTCCCCCAACCCTCCATCCACGTATGAATGAAGTGAGAATAATCATTTAATAAAACATTTTAATATGGCTGCAAGTGTATCACACCACAGAAGGATTAAATTACCAATGGTCAGGACACATGTAAGACGCTTACAGCACTGCTTTGTAAACTCTGACTTTGCGTTGGCACACTCTACCCAAGCTCTGTTTGAATGCGATCCTTGCTGTTTGGACTCATAATCATTTACATATCAACTGCAGGCTTTTTTCTGCTGGTCGTAGCTTTGTGCTTAGGGTCCAGTGTGCTCTATATAATATTAATATACTTTACACATATGTTCACAGCATACACTCCACACATGTACTCTGTAGATAACCCTTTTCTACGCGTGTGTGGTCTCCTTTTTAGCCTTCTACACATTTGAGCTCTGAATGGATCAGTAAGACACTCTCTTTTAGTGCAGAATGAGCCCTACAGACCTCACTGGGTCCAGTTTGGGTTATGTCATTAAATAACAGACCTCTACAGGCCTCTGGGATAGAGAGGGATTAAGGCAGCCAGGGTTCCTGGGAAGGTGCTATTCAGTCTCTTATAATTCAGCATATAATTGCTGGAATGCTGCTGAGAATTCCTTTCTCTAGAATTCATGAGTCATGACAGAGTCATGGCATTTATATCATTTAAAATGTTATTCATACCCGTGACTAAACGGGAACAAAAAATGTAACACTGTAAAAAATGAGCATTGGATGCCCTTACAGGATCATTTTTGATGCGTAAAGAAAGTGCAAACAAACACACACACTCTCTCTCTCTCACACACACACACACACTCATGCCTGCGTGTATCTGGTGCGATTTACGTGGTAACAGTGCGTGCTTTCTTAAAAACAGATCGTGTGACGAGAGGAACTGTAAAAGACTTGTGCTCTCGACTGCAGAAATGATTGCCTAACGAGGAAGGGAAGGGCTGATTACAAGTGAGAAACGGCTCCCTTCTCCTAGCGTTAGGCTATTCCGTAGCCCCTTGCAACCCCACCCCCCCACCCCCCATCCCTCCCCTACATTATACCCCCTTAGTCAGCCCGTGAAGGGAGGGCAGAATCGGCTGGACGATCGCTAATTATTGATTTTTATAACAATGGCACCGGGGCATTGCAGATGCGGGGCGATTTGGCAGAATCTTCGCCTCCCCCGTCAGCGCAGATGGGAGAGACAGAAGGCCGTTTTCTCACATTTTTGGCCTTAAACAGCGGTGATCAATAAAGCGTTTAAAAAGGAGCCGCTGACATCACCGACGTGCGCCATTGGACAGGAAGGGGCTCCGCTCGCTCTCGTTTTCGCACTGGCCTCGCCGCTACGCGTAAAGATTTCTGTTTCAAACTTCGTGTATTGAATCGATCTGTTTGTCTTTGCAATAACTGTTATGAGTTGCATTCCAGTCTCATAACAGACTGTTCATAATTGGAAATTTGTACCAAATTGAATATCTATAGAGCACTGGAATAAACTGGAGCCTGTTGTACATGGTGGCCATGGCTCAAATGCATTTAATCACCTACTGAAATGGTCTGGTTCATTTGGTGGTCATGGGCAGCTGCCCCTAACAAAGACAAAAGAAACTCCACTCTCCACTTATCTCTGTTTGTGTGAAATCAGGATCAAAAGGAAGGCTCTTGTGTTGTGGTAGATTTTTCATAATCACACTGTCAGCATGGACAGTATTATACTACCGCCTTGAAGGGTAACCAAGCTTGATATCATGGTTGTGTTTCCAACAAATGATAGATACCAGAGATGTATGTGCGCTGTAGTTCATTTCAAGTAACATATTTTAATGTTCCACCACAGACACTTGGTCCTGTACATTGACTTGATTGTGTTTCCAACAAATAGGATACTAGACAGTGATAAGTACTGTGGTTCTTGTCAAGTAATATACCTCACTGTTCTACCATAGACACTAGGTGGGCCCGTACATTGATTTGATTGTGTTTCCAACAAATAGGATACTAGACAGTGATAAGTACTGTGGTTCTTGTCAAGTAATATACCTCACTGTTCTACCATAGACACTAGGTGGGCCTGTACATTGATTTGATTGTGTTTCCAACAAATAGGATACTAGACAGTGATAAGTACTGTGGTTCTTGTCAAGTAATATACCTCACTGTTCTACCATAGACACTAGGTGGGCCTGTACATTGATTTGATTGTGTTTCCAACAAATAGGATACTAGACAGTGATAAGTACTGTGGTTCTTGTCAAGTAATATACCTCACTGTTCTACCATAGACACTAGGTGGGCCTGTACATTGATTTGAATGTTGTAACCTATTGCATATGTCATGTTTTTATCCTCTTCATGCTTGCATTACTTGACTACATTAGGGATGCTTAGTTCCAGCACATGTATATTGGCGATTAAGGCATAAGTTGATTTGAAATAAAAGTGACAGCAAACTAAAGGCTTAAAAAGATGGGTCAGTGAAATGAAGGGGCTACAGCCATTTACCTGAGCTTCAGCACACCTGCACACACAGGGCTTTAGTGTCAGTGCTGTACGCGGGTTCACCTGAGGGCAGGTTAGCGGATTTCTGAGTCTCAACACATAATTATAGAATTGCTACAGCAGTGCGTGGGTGCGGCCTCTGCTCCTGAAACGCGAAACTTTTGTGTTTCGGGTGAAATTGACGTATTGTAATTCTGCCTCTCAGAATCCCTGAGCCAGCGTGAGGCGTGATTGAAATGCGCTGATTGCTCTGCTGGGAGAGCAGAGAGGGTTTTTATAACAGTGAGACATCTGGCCGACGCATCGCCCACAGCCCGGGGCGGAGGAGACGCGGGAGGGCGGCCTTGGCTCGCAGACGCGCAACGGCCGCTCCAGCGGGCCATCGCCCGGGCACAGCGCCGCTCTCACCACCACGCTGACCTCCACCTGCAGCTCGCCACCCAGTGCGTTAAATGGCTCACACGTGCTCTATAGCTTATTGGCCAGTGCGTTAAATGGCTCACACGTGCTCTATAGCTCATTGGCCAGTGCGTTAAATGGCTCACACGTGCTCTGTAGCTCATTGGCCAGTGCGTTAAATGGCTCACACGTGCTCTATAGCTCATTGGCCAGTGCGTTAAATGGCTCACACGTGCTCTATAGCTTATTGGCCAGCGCGTTAAATGGCTCACACGTGCTCTATAGCTCATTGGCCAGTGCGTTAAATGGCTCACACGTGCTCTATAGCTCATTGGCCAGCGCGTTAAATGGCTCACACGTGCTCTATAGCTTATTGGCCAGTGCGTTAAATGGCTCACACGTGCTCTATAGCTCATTGGCCAGTGCGTTAAATGGCTCACACGTGCTCTGTAGCTCATTGGTCAGTGCGTTAAATGGTGCATACAAGCTGTGCAGCTCATTATCCAGTGTGTTAAATGGCATTTACAGACTGTGCTTCATCATAAAGTGTTACATGACACATACATGCTCTTTAGCTCATTGTCCAGCACGTAAAATTCTTGGTGTGTTAATTCTTTATAGGTGTGTTAAATGACAGAAAATCACTGATACTGTTACAAATCGTCATTCACTGATGTGTGGATGTATGGAGGCCTTGGGTTTTGTCTACACATTAAAGGTGTTAGCAAAGACCAAAACATCCAAAATTTTGCTTTGACACCTGGTTTGGATGCATGTTGGAGTTGGTCTGCAGAAACCTGGATGCAGCGAATCTCTCTGAGTTGGGACTGAGAGTAACAACCTGTAACACCTGCATGCAGGATGAAAGAGCACCTGGTGTAGTTTTATAAGCAGTTATAAGGCTTAGGAAAGACATAGATGGTGAAGGTGTCCGTTGCAATATGTTCATCTGTCAATGGGGGGTTCTCAGGAAATGATCTAATGTGTGAAGCATGGCTGAGTGAAATGTCACTGGTGCAGCAACATTCAATACTCAGTTTCATTGGCTGATAGACACCCGGTTTGTGGGCTTTGTGGTTTAAGAGTGTGGCTGGAGAGAAGCAAAAATGCTTTGTAAACACACACACACACACACACACACACACACACACACACACACACACACACACACACACACATACACACAGGCACATACACAAATACACATGCACACTACAAACACATTTACACACACACACACACACACACACACATGTCCTATGGTAAGTGAATTCTGCAAATTGTTCCCAGTGTTTAATTGGTCTCTAAAATCAAATCAATAACCAAGTTTAAAAAAAAAAAATCAATTGTTACAGCTTCACAGCAGAATCGGAAAGGGAGAAGGAGGAGTGGATTGAAGCAGTCCAGGAATCAATAGCCGAAACGCTCTCAGATTACGAAGTGGCCGAGAAGATCTGGTTCAGCGAATCCAATCGGATCTGCGCGGATTGCGGGGCGCCGCGACCCGAATGGGCTTCCATCAATCTGGGGGTCGTCATCTGTAAGAAGTGTGCAGGTAATAAAGACTATCCAAAACGCGCTCTCTCTCTCTCTCTCTCTGCGGTGGACGTTCCCCTCCCACACCCGGATGGCTGGCGGTGTGGGGAAAAAGATGCCTGCATCCCGAATATGGCCTGACGTGCGGGAAATCCCCCAGTGCGCTCCACAGCGCCCCCACTGGCAGAGTGTGGGGGGAAACACAGAACCCAGAATGGAAAAACGCACTTAGGCCTGCACTCAACATTTGGTCAAATTATGTTACTTTTACTCTATCCGAACACTGGTCAGAGTTCAGCAGTCACCAAAATTAATGAGAATTGTGTCTGCATTGGATGTCTGCATTGGACAAAATGTACACACAAAAATCTCTGCATTTAATTGTTATTGAAAATTCGTGTTAATTGAATTGAATTTTAACTTGATTTTTTTTGTTAAGACACATATACAAAGTGTGATTAATTGTGGGCTGGGGAGTGAACCAAACCTGCCATATAATAATGGCAAAAATGTGACGTGTGGATTAGTCCACTGAAAGAAACTTAAGTGCCAAACCCACCATGCCTTCTGCGTTCATAAGCCCAGACCCTCCACAGTGTGTGTGTGTGTGTGCGTGTGTGTGTGTGTGTGAGAGAGAGAGAGAGAGAGAGAGAGAGAGAGAGAGAGAGAGAGAGAGAGAGAGAGAGAGAGAGAGAGAGAGAATGCGAGTATGTGTATGTGTGTCTATGTGTGACAACGTGTGTGTGTGCATATGCAAGTTTTATTTATTTCCTCACTTATCCAGGGCAGCCTCCATAGCCACCATTTCAAACAAAATCCAGGCCTGAAGCAGGATATTTACTGCAGCGATTCAGGTTAAGTACTACGCTCCAGGGACAACAGTCATGCCCCACCTGCAGCCTCTGACCAGCTCCTTAACTACACCACAATGCTACCTGGTTATGCAAGTGTGTGTGTGTGTGTGTGTGTGAGGTCTCTCCTCATAGATGTAATCCTCAAAGAGCATTATAACTTTTTTAATCACAGAGATCTGTCCTCACAGAGAGTTAGAGCTATCCCCTCACAGAGATCTGTCCTCACAGAGAGTTAGAGCTATCCCCTCAAAGAGCTCTGTCCTCACAGAGGGTTAGAGTTATCCCCTCACAGAGCTTGCTTCCTCACACAGTCCTGATCCTCTGCTACTCTCCTGTCAATGCCACACTAGTCCCAGGGAAGCCAGCTTTCCCTCGCTGTTTTTTTCTTGTAAACAGTAAATTCCAGTCAAAATGTCACCACCATATTCCCCTGCTGTCTTGAGACAGAGGTGTAGCTGCTCAGCATGTACCCAGAATTCAGACACCCTGTTTTTTAAAGGGATAAACTGCATGTTTATTTTATTTGAGTGGTCTTTATGTCAAAGGACTACTTTTTCTGTTCTTTTGTGCTAGAAGTCACTCTGGGTAAGAGCATCTGATAAAAGGTAATGCAATGTAAAAAAGAAAGAAAAGCCCTGGAAGTATTTGCATTGCTATATGAGTTTTGACAGATTTGATAAAAAATGTTCTTTTGTTTATTCATGCATTTATTTATTGATAGCTATCTATTTTCGGAGACCTTTCGACCACCTAATTAATTTCGTTTCTAGAAATGTGTAATATTACTACTGAAGACATGAAACCAGTCCGCAGTTAAGTCTAATGAATAGCCGATTCTCGGACAAGACTCCCGTTTCATATTAGATTGTCCATTTATGAATATCAGTGTTGGAAATTGTTTTAATTAGGGTGCCAGTGTCACAGACTATAAAGAAACGTGGTGAAAGAGATACAGGGAATCTCTAATGAGAGTGCTAATGATTAAATGATTCCAGGTTGTCTTTCTTCTTTTAATGGTGGAATGAACAGACTGGTAATGGAGGTTATGCAAGAAGAATATTAATAGTTTTCACTCTTTTTCATTTTTTGAGTCGGTGCTGCTTTAATAGTGTTTAAGTTTTATTATTATTTTTTAACAATATTTCTCATCCAGAAATGGCTTCCCACAGCCATTTGTTCTTAGACATCCCACACATCCTCTTCAATATTACATGTGCTAAAGGAGGCTGTTAGTTTCTGATCTCCCGAGTATCCAACTTCAGATACATCTGCCCCCAGCCCTCCAATTTCAAAAAGCACTACTGACAGAGTGAGACACACACACACACACACACACACACACACAGACACACAGATATGTGTGTGTGTGTGTGTGTGTGTGTGTGTGTGTGTCAGACTGGCTCTCCGCACATGTAATTGCATTAAGTCCTTAAATCAAACACGGCGCAGGGAGACATTCCTCTAGTGTGGGCACCGGTTGCCATGGAAACCCCTGAAAGCAGCCGTCTGTGCTGAGAAGAGAGAGCGCTCTAATGAATGCCGGTGTGGAAGGTAGCAAGGTGTTTAAATGCATTAAAGAACTCATTCAGGAACTTTTAATTGCTCCTAAACTGTTTTCTTTTAACATGCTAATGAAACGGAAGTCTGGGACCAAATCTGTTGCTTTGCACAGCCTGTCCAGTTTTTTTTAATGGAAATTCAACAAAAACAAAATAAAAGATCATTAAAGATGAAAAAAAAATCTTTTACTCCATCAGCGTAGTCATCCTTTCTCTCCACCACGTGTTTCTGATGTGGTTCTGATGACATCAAAGCGCTCACTTTGGTATTTTTCACAGTAATGTTACCTAGCTTTCCGGCAGCGGAGGTTTGCGTGTCTAATGGTCTATAATCAGCATTCTATTTCTGTACATGATTAGTGTGTTAATAACCTAATGTGTTAAGCCTTACCTTAATGTAATTCACATCACTCAATTTCACCAATTACAGGGAAGGCCCTTTTGAGCAAACTGAACGTCCTAACATTCTCTTTTTGGTTAAATATATCAAGTGAGTTACACAGAGGCTACACAGGCAATGAAACCACAAGCGTTTTTATCAGTCCAAGAGTGTTTCCATTGTTCTCACAAAGAGAGGACAATATACCCACAAAATATTTGACTGATGGACTTTTCAGTCATAGTTGTAATGACTTAATAGCATATGGGGCGTATTGACTATTGCTTGCTCATATCTTGCTCTATAATTAATCTATAGAATTCAGAAGGTTA
>NC_050600.1:2690211-2707711 GCF_013368585.1 Megalops cyprinoides | reverse complement strand
TGCCTACTCATGCCCTGGCATGAGGACAGACCCAGTCCTGCTGGGAGACGGATGGTCTTCTGGGTGTCTGCTGGATGATTGGCTGCCTGGGGGAAGGGGGCGGAGAGAAGGGCATCAGACATGTGTATCAGACATGTGTCGGTGCTGATCCAGTGCAGTCTCAGCCACTGTAGGCTGGAGAACCCCTATACTTCTGTCGGTCTGACCGCTGTACTCACTGAAATGTCCTAACGGGTCGGTCTGGGTATTACTGCGAACAGCAGCACAGGGATGGTCCACCTCACCCTGATCCACAAATCAGCTGTCACTGTGACGAGGCGTTTAAGGGAGGGGCTTGGAACCACAGGGTCGCGGGTTCGTTTACTGCGTGCTTTACGGTACCTCTCACCCAGGCATTTAGTCGGAATCACTGCCTAACCCTGTATGATGCTGTCTCCTCAGCAAGGGGAAAAAGATTTAAAATGCTGTGTGCTGCCCCCTGTAGGCAGGTGGTGGAACCAGATCTTTTTGGGAGCAGAACTCCACAGAAGCACTTTAGCCCTTGTGCTATGTTCAAATGTCAGGAACAAAAAAAGAATGTTCTGGGTAAAAATGACCTGGTGCATGTTTAATAATGCAAAAGTAGATGAAAATACTTCTTCTATAGACATTACCCATACCTCAATGAAAAAATAAACTATTTCAACTTTTTCCTGTAAATTGTCAAAACCGAGACATAGAACATAGAAAGAAAGGAATCTGGTCTTTTGTTGCCAGGATCTAAACCCTTCCTTAATCAGACACGGATAACCTTAACGTGTGCATGTTGCGTGATGTTTTTAATGATAAAGTTGTGTATGTATGTATCAAAATATGCTATAGTTGGTGTAGCTCAGGCTCTGCAAATTTTTGGAATAAGGATTCACATATTCACCCCTCAACCTGATTTGTGTGTCCCATAAACAGCTCGCAAGGTCTCACAGCAACCCCGTACAAGACGTCTGAGCCTCCCAACACCAGTGCTCTCTCAGTTTCTTCCTCTGTTCAGAAAAGGAAATTTAATAATTTAGGTGCTATTTTTGACAGGAGCTTTTATATTGGATTTTTTATCACCTTGTATTGTAGTTTTCAGGTGAGGATATTGGATTGGACACTTGCTCTTGTAATAGATTCTCTAAAGGAGCAGTAGACACATACCTACATATGTAGAGGGAATGCCCACCCATAATGCATCAGTGGGGAAAAAGTGTAGTATCGATGTTTTCAGGTGCCGCAGACACAGAGAGGTCTTTGTGGCCTGGATTGCAGGTGTTTGGGGATGACTCTGCTACTCTGCACAATAAAGACATCTTTTATTTGCTGGATTGACTGCTGCCAAGAAGGCCATTATGGAGGGTTTGGCAGTGAGTCATTTTCATTGTTGTGCAGTGTCTAGGTCTTTAATGCCTGCACCCTCAAAGTGATACGTAGGTAGCGGTAGGTAGCGGTAAGAATTGTTAACAAGGAAAGTGCGGCCAGTGTGTGTCAGGAATGTTACTGTGGCGATGGTATGCTTCCTGCAGAGTGAGAGAGAGAAGGAGGGTAAAGGTGGAGAAGAAAAGGGTGGGGATAAGGGAAGGAGGGAAGAGAGGAAGAAGAGAGGAAAAGAGAGAGGATGGGGAGAAGGGGGTGAGAGAGAGGGTGGAGAGAGTGAGTGTGGGGGATATGGAGAGACAGGGAGGGAAAAGGTAGAGAGAAAGTAGGTAAGATGGAGAGAGAGGATGAGAGAGAGAGAGTGGGAGAGGTAGAGGGACAGGGAGGGAGAGAGGGTAGAGAGAGAGATTTGGGGAGATGGAGGGAGAGAGAGAAGGTCAAAAGATGGCATGGTGGGAGATAACAGAAAGACCTGCTGTGATGTCTCTCCTGGGACAGGCATGTGAGATGTGAGAAAGGATCAGACAAATGGCCTCTGTGTCACCTGTGCTGGCCTGCTAGCGCAGACATGATGGCCCCTGTCTCCAGGGAAATCCCATTATGGTACACATGTGGGGAGGCAGCTGGCCAGGCCCTGATGCACAGAGTATGAGATCTGCTCCAGTCTGCTACAGATCTGATGGGCCTTGGTATGACTGTGTGTGTGTGTGTCTGTGTATGCGTACGTGTGTGTGTGTGTGTGTGTGTGTGTGTGTGTGTGTGTATGTATCTGTGTGTGTGTCTGTGCATGTGTACGTGTGTGTGTGTGTGTGTGTGTGTGTGTGTGTGTATGTGTGTGTATCTGTGTGTGTACGTGTGTGTGTGTGTGTGTGTGTGTGTGTGTGTGTGTGTGTGTGTGTGTGTATGTGTGTGTATCTGTGTGTGTATCTGTGTGTGTGTGTGTGTGTGTGTGTGTGTGTGTGTGTGTGTGTGTATGTGTGTGTATCTGTGTGTGTATCTCTGTGTGTGTGTGTGTGTGTGTGTGAGAGAGAGAAAGAGAGATGGTCATATAGACAGAGGCCGGTTTGAAATGCTTTGTTCTTGAGCGGATGCTCTGTTCCTCTGTGGATCGATAATGTGTGCTCGTTTGGAGTTTCAGATGAAGCGTGCGTTTGACAGAATTACAGTTTTCCCTGTATTTTTTCCCTTTCTAGTTTGGTCTCAGAGGATGTATTATACTGTCATATTTCTTTTCATTTAATAAGCTAATATTTTTTTCTGTCTGTCTCTGTCTGTCTACATATCTGTCCCTTTAATCTTATAATTACACTAATTAGAGAGATAACTTTTGTTCATCCCTGTGTGTATTTGTGTGTCTCTCCATGTGTGTATATGTGTGTGTGTGCGTGCATGTGTGCATGTTTTTATATGTGTGCGTGTCTTTTTGTATGTATCTGTGTGTGTGTGTGTGTGTGTGTGTGTGTGTGTGTATGTATCTGTGTGTGTGTGTGTGCGTGTGTGTGTGTATGTGTGTGTGTATGTATCTGTGTGTGTGTGTGTGTGTGCGTGTGTGCGTGTGTGTGTATGTGTGTGTGTATGTATCTGTGTGTGTGTGTGTGTGCGTGTGTGTGTGTGCGTGTGTGTGTATGTGTGTATGTATGTGTGTATGTATGTATCTGTGTGTGTGTGTGTGTGTGCGTATCTGTGTGTGTGTGTGTGTGTATGTATCTGTGTGTGTGTGTGTATCTGTGTGTGTGTGTGTGTGTGTGTGTGTGTGTGTGTGTGTGTGTGTGTGTGTGTGCGCGTGTGTGTGTGTGTGCGTATCTGTGTGTGTGTGTGTGTGTGTGTATGTATCTCTGTGTGTGTGTGTGTATGTGTGTGTGTGTATGTATCTGTGTGTGTGTGTGTGTGTGTGTGTGTGTGTGTGTGTGTGTGTGTGTGTGTGTGTGTGTGTATGTATGTGTGTGTGTGTATGTATCTGTGTGTGTGTGTGTGTGTGTGTGTGTGTGTGTGTGTGTGTGCAGGCACTCTGTGCAGCAGTGGTGCAGTCTGACGTCCTGAAGACCATGTCTCTGGTGTTCAGTGGTGCAGACGTCATGTGTGCCACAGGAGACCCCACCTTCTGCACCCCGTACCTGCTGGCTCAGAGGGCGGGCCAGCGCCTCCAGATGGAGTTCCTCTACCACAACAAGCTGTCAGGTGCGTCCCGTTTCCCAGCAATCCTGCCCCGACACCCCCCGCACACCAGAGAGCAGCCCAGCCTGCAGCGGCTCGACAGAACCACCCGCGTAGATCCTGTTGGTTCAATGCCAACCTGAACGCAGCCTCATATACAGTGTCGTCTCTGAGCCGCATGTTTCTCCTGTCCCTGGGACACGTTTTGAAAAGGCATTAAAATAAGCACCGTGTGCTGTTTATGAGAAGCTCTGTCTTTGCGAAAGGATCCTGTTTAAAGCTCATAAGAACACCCACGGCACATCCGTCTCCATAAAGCACGCAATCAGGAAACGGTGGCTCCCCCTGGAGGCAGTGTGCAGAAGGATGTGATTAAAGACACAGCCAATCAATGGACAGACAGAGCCTCGGTGATATAACTTTTACTCGGGCTCAACGGCTTTGCAGCTACGGCTCCTGAAGTGTACAAACTCTCTGCAGAGGTACAAACAAACATCTCACTGCGTCTTATTTTCAGTCGCAGGTAATAAAAAAAGCAGACAGTTTTTATTGCAAGGCGCTGTCTCAGGGACATTTTTCCTCTGCTTCTGTGCTGAGACGGTGGCAGCAGCTCTTTATGCATACAGGGAAGCTGCATGCTGGGCTTTTGCTGCATACAGGAGCCATCTTTACTCTGCTCAGCTCCCCAGGACTGAACCCACCCACCCCTTCACACACAAACGCATGCACACACACATACACATCCACACATATACATACAGATGTGCATCTTCACACACACACTCTCAAACACGCATGCATGCATACACGCACACACGTGCACACACACCACACACACACACACGACCCCTGTGCTGGGCCACACCCCCCGGCATCCCTCTCTTCACCTTCACCCTCAGAGAGAGGTCACTTTGCAGCAGAGCTGGTTTCCTCTTTGTGGAGCTGCAGCTGGAAACACCTGGAGAACGATGAGAGCGTGGGACCCCCACTCTGAGGAATTCCCCTAGGGGAATCTGTCAAACCTGCAGCCAGTGGCCTGGCTGTCTCTGGAGAGAACATCCCCTCAGCCTCTCTCTGCAGGCTGGGGGCCCATTGTAGAGGAGCACAGTGGGGACGTGTGGCTGTGCTTTCCCTCTGCCTGCAATGGAAACGGGTCAGAGATAATTGCAGGGAGCTACTGTGCACTGGGGAGTGGTGTGTTAGGGGTGGAAAGGTTCTGTATGGTCTCCCTCTCAGTTTACGGTCGGCTGAAATGTGGGGTGTAACTGCACTTCAGGGGCCAGTGATGAAACGGCTCGTTTGTTGTCCAGACCTGGAACGAGGGAATTAATTTGCGAGGGGATCGAAGACGCTAATTAAACTGATGAGACGTGAGTGTGTGATTCCCACAATTTGTGCAGGACAGAAAGACTTGTGACACTCTGGGAATGTTTCTGCTGCTGAGCTGTGAGCTGAGCCGTGAGCCTGCAGTATCCTGGTCTTCTGTTCCAGTGGTCTGGCTTTTTTTTTTCCAGTAACCTACTCTTCTGTTCCATTATCCTGGTCTTTTCTTCCAGTAACCTGGCCTTCTGTTCCATTATCCTGGTCTTTTCTTCCAGTAACCTGGCCTTCTGTTCCAGTAACCTGGTCGTCTCCTCCAACAACCTGGCCTTCTGTTTCAGTGAGCCAGCCTTCTGTTGCCATAATCCGGCCTGCTGTAGCAGTTACCTGGGCTTCTTTTGCAGCAAGCTGGCCTCTGTTCAATTGATCTGACATCTTTCCCAGCATTGTGGCCTTCAGTTGAAGTGATCTGGCCTCCAACCGCAGTGAGGCAGCCCTCTCCATAGTTGTTAAATGGGAAGACAAACTTCCTGGTATAATTTTTAGAAGAATGTTAGCACAGTCAACAGTAGTGGAGTTCTGGCTAAGGGTGAGGCATGCAGGTTGAAACCATAAGGCTGCAGGCTGGATTCCCAGGAGGAGAACTGCCATTGACTGTTTAAGCAAGGCCATGTACATGGATTTCTGAATATCATACACTTGCAGCTGTCAAGCATAAGTCAAGATGTGACCTATGTCACGATCAGGGATCGGGGCATGGGGGAAGTGCATTTGTGTTTATATGCATCCCACTCTTCAGAGGGTGTGTGTGTATTTAACGGTATACAGACAAAACAAAAGAAGTTCATTTTACATTTTTGACTGATTTATTGTTTTTTTTTGTAGCCTAACATTAAGCCACGGCTGCCAGCTCTCTCATGCTGCGATGCCTGGCACCGGTGCGGACGGGTTGATTTACGTAACTTATTTCTGTGCTGGGTGAAGCGCTTGAAAAGAAAAGAAATGGATGTTTTTTAAAAGCAGGCAGCAGGCAGCAGGCAGCAGGCAGCAGGCAGCAGGCATCAGGCAGCGGCTGGCGCGCGGCTCTCTCAGGCAGAGTTTGGCGCTCTCGGCGCGGCGGCGGCGGCGGCATTTCGCTCGCCTCCCGCTGCTGCCTTTTTCCCGCGTTTCCGCCCGGCTTGGCTCTCGCAGACGCGGCTGCGCAGCGGGGCAGCTGCATGGAGGGGCCAGCTGCAGGCAGATGCGGGCGGAGCTAACACGGGCCTTCGTGCGAGCGGATTTGTCGTTCCCCCCCCCTGCTTATTTGGCACACTGCTTTGGAGAAGGATGCCGGCTGCACTCGCCAGCTCACCGCAGGAGTCAGGGTACCTGACTGAGACTTCTCTGTTTAAACACTGCTGCCTTATGGGAAAATACCCTCCGATCAAAAGAAAAGCTAAAAAGCCTTTCCATAGAAATCCAAAGTCTGCGTTTTGTGGCTTTTATAACCCCCTGAGTAATTAGCCATCCTTGTTGTTAGTGTTTTTTTTTTGTAATTGCTTTAGAGACATAACAATGTGTTCATTTGGATGAACAAACCATCTATTTACTGTTGGCTGCAAGTAGAACCGAATGGTAATGGTAAACGAATGGAAAAGAATGATTAGAAAAGGTGTACTTTAGTATGTTTTCTTGTTTACACAATTTTAAAAAAGTTATATAAAGAGAAAAAAAAATTCTAACAATGTAGACTATGAGGAAATAATTAATAATACAATATTAATATTATATCAATTATTATAATTTAATAATTGATAATAATGTAAGTCTTGAGAGTTCTGTGAAGTTTCCTAGCAGATCTTTCCAGCAGAATTATGGATTGCAGATGCTGTGGTCAGGTACAGCATATTAAAGGAAGGCTTGGAGTTATGGGACTTGTATTTACTTTACCAACTTAATATTTCGGAGTTTTGTGGTGGTTCAGGGCCAAACATGCTAGAGTTATTAATGACCAGGGAGAGAGAGTGGCACAGCCTAAAACACGGACCTGCCTCACGGATGATGGTCGAACTGCTCTGAGAGAGAGTGAACTCATGCACCAGCGATCAAAGGTCCTGATACTGTGACTATCCTCATGAGGGACTTTTTGAATGGGGAGGGGGATTTGAGGGGTGGGGGCCTTAAATAGATTATCAGATTAAAATTGCAGCCTCTTACCACCCGTGCCAGTGTACCTGCCAGAGTCTTTACACTACAGCACAATAAGAATGCTGACATTAACATGAGCCAAATTGAACTGAGACAAGTTCAATTTCGGCACAGTGAAGTAGAATGCAGTTTGCATTTAAACCTGGAGAAGCCGACTGCTGTCAGAATGACGTGGTAAGCCACGATTCCTCATGCTTCCCCGAGCCGCTTGCAAATAACTAATAAATAACTGAATAATTTTGTAATTTTTAAAAAGCAAATGTGCACAGGGTGGATTAGAGCAGGCGTCTTATCAGCGGTCTCCTGGTGGCGGTCGGGCTACTGCTGCCGTGTTCAAAGGAAGCGTGCTGCCTGTGCCGATCTTTACCGACACGAAACAGTCCAGCGCTGCGCAAATCAGCCCCTGCGATCTGGGCCTCAATCATACCAATGACCCCAAAAAAAAAAAAATCACAAACACTGTTAATAACTCATTGTTGCAGAGTGTTGTTATTTAATTTAATTTAATTTAATAATTTAATTTAATTTTGCAACATTTTGAAAAGTACGGCTTGTTATTTTTTTACAGACTTCCCTAAACTGGACCCTGTGTATGAGAAGAGGTTCCCTCGGGACGCCTCTCTCTTTCTGCATGGTTTCCTCTACAAATCCGTCAATGCCGCCAAGTCCTTGTCAGAGAGGCGGGGCAAAGATGGTGAGTTCCTCCTCCCCCTCTCTGTGTGTCCAATCAGAGCAAGGGCTAAACGTTTCTGCATGTTCTGCTGTTGACTGCAAAGCTCTGAGAGTGAATGAGTTTACCTCGGACCGGAATGAGGAAGCTAGCGCTGTGTGTCATGACAGTGGTGTTGCTGTATTCCGCTTGTTAAACTAAAGCATAACGTCACAATGATCTCCATACTTATTATATGCGAAGCTCTTCTGAGTGTCTGTCTTAGTAGGTAAATGTAGCTCTCGTGTGGTTCTGGTCATTTTTATTAATCGTCCCTCTAAACCAGACTGTGCTTTTTCTTTCAGAATTGTCTCCAGACAACCACAGTTTATTAGGTTGGTCTTATTAGGTTGCTTTTACTCAACAGTTTAACTGGTCACGAAAGCCTTCTGAAAGCTGATCTTCTTGATGTGTTGGATTGATCTGAAGCTACATATTGACTTCCCTGCTCACTAGAAACTTGGCCACACACCAGATCAGATCTTCTCTACTGGTTTAGATATGACCGTCCCCGTTGGGTTAGATGTTGGGCTCACAGATCACAAAGCCAGGGTTATTATTGATGTGGCCTTTCCCCTGCCTCTCTTATGGAGCTAAAGCACAGTGTCCTTCTGGAAGGTAAAATCCATCAATCCTCATACCTTTACCGAAGGTCTCTGTCCCCCATCCACCTTCACTTTGGAGGAGGTCACCAATGGTTACAGTACAGTTTTATCATTGTTCCCTGGGAAATTGAGGATTTCTGTCCATCTTCACGCCCTTGACCAGCAGCACTGATAATAATACTACTACTAATAATAATAATCATCATCATCATAATAATAATAGCAATAGGTACAAGGATCTTGAGATTGAGATCAAAAGGAGATGGGGAATGTCCACAGAGATTATACCAGTGGTTATAGGAGCTCTAGGGCTTGTGAAAAAAGGCTTGGAAAAATTTACCAATAGGATTCCAAGCAACATCAACATCCAAGAAGTACAGAAGATAACCTTCCTAGGAACAGCGTATAGTTTGCAGACAGTGCTCACCATTACATGAAGTTACTCTATCCTATAGCACCTGAAGACCATTGTTTGGACCCAGTTCTATAGATGTATTACAAGACGCAAGAAAGAAGTAATAACAGCAATGATAATAATATGGTGTAGGCTCACGCTATAAGGGAGGGAGAGACGGAGACAGAGAGAGAGGAGGGAGAGAGAGGTGCTGTATTGTGCTTCAGGACGCAGGGTAGTTGCTAACTATTCTCACCATTAGGCGGCACTGAGATAGAAAGCTTTTTCGCAGTTGAAAAGTTGTGACGAAGTGAGTCAGTCCTCCAAGTTTAACATTTTTGAAACTTTTAATTAGACTGCATCATTTTCCACTTTTTTTTTCCCCTGCCCCCCCTCCCACACACTCTGTAGTACCTAGTGCTCCGGTGTTCCTCCTGTCCAACATCTGGAGTTCTCCTGCGTCTCTGCTGTAATTAAGGAGATGGAGCCAGGCTTAGAGGATACCCCAGGGAGGAGGGGAGATTGCTGTACAGGGGTGTCTAGGGGCTGCTTATAAACTCTCCAGATGTAGCTCCCTCCTCCTGTTCTCTCAGAGGGGGGGGTTTGCCCCCCTGGGAGACCCCCTGCCCCCACCCATACACACACACACACACACACACAAACAACACACTCTCACACCCACCCACCCACACACACACACACACACACACACACACACACAGACACACACACGCATGCACACACGCATGTATGGACACACACACAAACATGCACACACACGCACACACTGATACCATCCACTTCTTCCCCTTCTCCTCACACGCTAAATTCAATGCTGGACTCACGTGCCTCACATCAAGAAAAGGAGAGCCACAAAGCCCAGCCAGAGTTGCGGAGGTCAGTGAGGAGCTTTGCGAGGCACTGATCCACACTGAGCCGCACTGAACCGCACCGAATGCAAGAAAGCCCACAAGAGCATTTGGGCTTGCTTTTAATGGAAGCCATGCTATGCCCATCAATAACTGAAGTGGTTTGTTTCCTTGGCTTGAAGTGTGCAGCGCGCGCTTTTGTGCACGCAATCAGGCAAGCATGCATGCAGGCAGCAGACAGAAAGGACAAAGAGAAAAGCCGTACGCCACTGAAAGCCGAAAAAACCGAACAAACGGGCGGTGGTGTTCTTTAAAAAAAAAAATACAAAAAAAAAACACCCACATTCCCATCAGGTTTATCAGCTAGAAATGAATTGTGAGACCTGTATCTGTGTACGGAAGTGGTTTGCTTTTAATGCCAAGTATATGAGGAGTGAAGGATGGTTTGGAGGCTGTCCTTGCGCTTCCCTGATGCATTGTGCCTGTAGGTATCGGCGGCTTTTAGTTAAAACACAGAGAATGAGGAAAAAGCCACATCTGGAGTGTTTGACACTCTGCCTGCACCAGCTCCTGCTTCGGCCTGTTGAGACTCATGAAAGCTCCAGTTTGAATAACTCCCAAATTGCGTTTTCACAGATGAACGGCTGCCTTTTCAAAGGGGAAGCATTCCCGCGCCTCCAACACGGGCTTCATAAAAGCATTGTAACACTTGCGCTGATAAATACCCTGTTATTTCATCAATTATGAAAGTCTTACAAGTTTAGACGTCGCATTAATGGTGTTTTAAGTGTAGCCGGGCTGCTAAAAAATTTACAAGTCGGCCCTAAACTATGCATTTAAACTTCTTAAATCAAGAGGAAATGTGGGTTCCGTTTGAGAGAGGTATTTTTAAGAGTGTTCTCCTGGATGACTTTGAAATGCTCTCTAATGGTTTGATGGTCTATAGATATACAGGGGATTTAATAATTCATACATGTCTGCTGAGTTTCTGATAAAAGGTACCACAGCCTCCCTTTAAAGGAAACCAACCCTCCACCCCCCACCCCCCCCTTTCAAAACCATCACCGATACTCTGGCTCGCTAATGCTGTATTGGAACCACGTTTTATCTGCAATTTTGCATTAAATGTTTTAACACATTTGTGGAGAGTATTAATGGAAAAAAATCCAATTCACATTGCCTCAACAATTCTCATCTCCAGTTCACTTTCAGAGCATGTTATGTTCCCCATTTAAATATTGTTTCATTGCAGTTTACATGGTTGTATTCTAAAATGTACTACTCTGATGGTCTGGAAATTATTAAGGGCTGGATTTTTTTCATATTGCAGTATTATTTGTTCTGCATTGCTGTTGTATTAAGGTTGGGTTGTTCTGGATTCGTTTTAGAATAAAAGCTCAGGGTGTACTCAGGAGAAAAAACAGAACATCTAAAATGAATTGGAGAAAGGGGAAATGTCTGATTAGTCATGCCAAAAATGAACCACATAGATAATCCATAGTGCTGATGATTATCTGAACAGAGTTTTTCATACAGTGACTTCTATGTTATAAGGTATACATGAAGCATGCATTTATTACATACATATATATAGAGAGAGGAGAGAGACACATGCAACCCTACCATACACGCAAATATACATATTTTTTATTTTTCTCCGATCACACAATGGGCACTCAATGGAGGAAAAGTGCTACCTGCCTGACAACATCTAAGCAACTCTTACTTAGGCACCTGGGTAATCACGGGGTGCCTAAGAGCAGCGAGACAAGGAAAAATTGTCAAACCTACCCACCCCTGTCCCCTGCAAAACCAAAGCCAGTTTGTTCTGCTGCTGTGGGCTGCTGGCCATCAAAGGCTGATGAAACAACTGGGATTGAACCTGTGCTACAGAGCTCAGTTTACGTGAAAAACTGTGACGTTTTAAATGCCGCTTCCTCTCAGCTGACTTCCTGCTGAAGACAGACGTCTGAATTTTACCGTGGGATTATGGGAAAGGAGGAGTGTATGAAAGCAGGGAGGGAGTGAGGGATTGTGGGTAAGTTGCCTTGGTTGGGGAACGTGTTGCCCACCGTGTGAGTGTGGGGGAGTGGTGTCTGTGTGGTGCTGATTATGCCTTGATGCTGTCATAGCCCCGGGTCTCAGACAGCACATTGTCAAAGGAGGCGTGAAGAGGAACACACACCAGATAACTGGAGAGATGCAGCACATGGAAATGTCTTTGTAATGAGCACAAACACATACGTAATTCCCTGATTAAGCCTCAGGGCTTCCGCTCTCTCTGATTTCTGTGTGTATATGTGTGTGTTGGTGTGTGTACAGGCTGGGGGGAGGTGGTGGGGGGGGGGGGGGGGGTTCGGTGCACATCTATTTGATAATTACCTACAACATTTTTATTTTAACCCAGACTATTCGTGACATAGTGTCTCTGTATCCAGTTAACAAAGCCATTGTAACTACTAGCTTAGTAATGCAATTAACACCTGAGGCCTTGCATGTTAAGTGCTTTCCTGAAGGAGACGACGGCACTGTCCCATCTGAAAGTCGAACCTTCAACCACAGGGGGCCAAGTCCAGCAGCTTAACCACTGCACCACACTGCCATCCCACTTCTGTGGCATGCTGGGATATAAAGCTTAACCACTACTGTTAATTACCCCAATCTGCACTGGTATTTATCCCTGTCAAATTACACACTCCATATGCTAAATATACCATTATCACACACAGTTTTCCTGATACTGTCCTGATGATTTGATGTAGGGGTAGCAGTAGGGGGCGCTGTTGGGGCATGTGTGGTGAATAGCAGGGCATTTGTGGAGTCACTGAATGTTACATTCAACTGTTACATTTTATACAATTTTATCTTAACAGAAATTACATTTGATAAGTCAGGCATAGATTATTTCGGGTGAAAAATGAATTGCTCCTCTGACATCAAAAAAAAAAAAAAACACAAATCATATCTTAACTTAGTGGGTCTAATATTGCAGCATGCAGTACTAAACTATGACAGATTTTCCAGCAATGCAATCGGTTATGTTGATAAAATATAGAAATAAAGATGATGTACACATGCAGTCAGCCAATGAGGTAGCTGTGGGTAGATGAAGTGGCTTCTAAATCTAATGATGAAGTCTATGTTAATCATCTGTATAAAAAATGATACTTTTTAATATCGCAGATTTGCATTTTTGCAAGAAATATGTAAGAAATACATAAACATATGTAAGAAATACATAAACATTACTATATCATATATATCTATTTTGTCTCATGGTGTGTGCTCGGTCATGGATGCTGTTGGAGAATGTTGGAGTTGTGAGTACTCTCTTCTGCACCTTAATCAGCTATATATATAGAGAGAGAGAGGGAGTGAGAGAGAGATGGAGAGAGAGAGAGAGAGAGAGAGAGAGAGAGGGAGAGAGGGTTCTCTGCAGCAGTGTGTCACTAAGGGAGAACAGTAGGAAAAGAGCCCTCAGTTTAAGCCCCTCTGGTTGAAAGTAGAGGGCGTGGAATGGTAAGCTATATGCACCATTTTGCAGAGTCTGTATTCTGCAGAGCATCTGTGCTTAAGAGACATGTGCAGGACATCTCCATGCAGGAGATCTGACGATCCAAGGGTCCATTTTGGCATGGGGAAATTTTCTTCATTCAGTGGGGACTCCAGGCCCCTGGGTGTGTTTGTCGTTTCTCGAGCTTTCCCCTTTGTGATGACAAGCCTCACACCCCATGTCTTCCCTGCGGTACAAAAACGCTTCAAACAATTTCTTTCCATGTGTGTGTGTGTGTGCGCATGTGTGTGCGTGGGTGTGCGTGTACGTGTGTGCGTGGGTGTGTTATAGTATATATTTGCATCTTCAGAACAGCTTCGGCCCTTCTTGAAATACTGTGGAGCCCATGGACGGTTTTTGACTTCATGCAGGTGTTTCTGGTGTTCTTTGTCCTGGGAAAAAAATGTTTGCCTGGTTGCCTAAAATGGCTGCATATTCCATGGCCGTAAATCTACAGTGCAGAGTAATAATTGCATCCAGTGACCCCAGAGAGATGGCTGCCCATGCCATAACAGTTGGGGACAGGCAGTGTGGGTGGAAGGCTTCCTTTTGCTTTCTCCAAACTTAAACCTGTCCGGATTGAAGGAAAACTGCCTTCCACTGCTCAGAAGACCAGGTTTTAGACTCATTACACCAGGTTATGCATTGTACTTGTTGGCCTTGATTACAAGTAGTTTCTGAATCACAGTCCTACCATAAATATTGGCTTTGTGAAACTTAAGCTGTAGTTTTTTGTTGAGACCTCGTCAAAGAAGTGTAGTTTCAGTTCTGTGTTATGTTTTGAGGCAGTTGTTTTGTGGTTTTTAGTGACTATCCAGTGTCCATCTATCAGTCTGTGAGTTTTTCCTCTCTTTCCTAAAGCATGTTTTCCTTATTTAGCACGTCCCATCATAATTTTTGAAAATTCTTTCCTTGACAATAAATAATTTTGCCGTTTCAGTTGCTGATGCACCTGCTGTGTGGGCACCAACTACTTGACCTCATTCAAAATCTGTTAGATCTTTCATGTTGCTTTTGAAACTCATGTAATAAAGTATTGATTTTAAAGTGTCTCTTACAGCAGATGCATATTGGTTAGTAGTATTGATGCTAATGTGAAACTCGTGTAGACTCCTTGTTAACTGTGATTTAGTTCATTCAAAATATGAGTCCTTTTTCATTTAATTTTTCAGTCCTTTTTCATGTGTGCCTGTGTGTGTGTGTGTGTGTGAGAGAGAGAGAGAGAGAGAGAGAGAGAGAGAGAGAGAGATGTGAGTGTGTGTATATGTATATGTAATCAGCCACAATTATTGCTTAAATTTATCAATAGGACAACGTGCCATCTTGTCTATGGAGCTTTTCTCTCCAGAATGTCTGTATGTTGCCGTTAATATTCCCCATGTGCCCATACATAGATAATATGAATTATTAATGAACATTAATTTCAGATATATTGCTTTGAGAGTGAGAGCTGCTGTAGCGGTCTGAGAGAGCAGGAGGGTGAGTGAGGAGTGATCTTACCTTTTAACCTCTGCCGGATGGAGTCCAATGCGTGTCACATCTCTCCCTCCCAGCCCCTGAGCACTTATTAAAACCATTTGTGTTTCTTTAAGACAAGGCTCAACTTTGTGCTTCCCAGATAAATAATTAGCATATTCATGAGACGAATAGACTGAGTGTTGATGAAATGACAGAAGGTGATCTTTTTTTTGTGTGTTACTAAACAGAAAAGCAGATGGTGTCTTGACTCCAAAATACAAAATGGCATACATTTCCATGAACTTCACGCCCATTAACTATGTAAATTCTCAAGCGAGGCAATTTCCTATTTAACTTTTCAGAAAATGTTTTTTTTTGTTAGTCACCAGGTAGCTAAAACATTAGCACTAAGTGTCTAATGTAATTGCAGTACTGTGTGTATATTCTTTCTTAAGAAAGCAACATTTTGTGTTCCAGATTAATGTAGAGGTGAAATAGAGCAGACCTTATCTCCTCTGTGCGTATTCAAATCTAGGTCCTCAACACATTTATTCAGTATTAATAACGCTGTTTATTTGATCACTTTGGAGTGATGCCTGGGAAGATAACAGCCTTAGTGATGATATTTTCTGCAACAAGCAAAGGAGTAAAAACAGACAAAGTCAACTGAAAATGCCACCTTAATTTTCAGGTGGTGTGTGTGTGTGTGTGTGCGTGTGTATGTGTATGTGTATGTGTATGTGTGTGTGTGTGTGTGTGTGTGTGAGACTGTGAGTGTGAGACTGTGACTGTGAGTGTGACTGGGAGTGTGAGTGAGCTCTTGCTGTTACTTTTGTCACTGTTAATATTTAAATTATTACATGGATTGTAACTATCATTATTGTTATTTGTCATTTATTTACTTTACATTTCATATTAAGTTGACCAGTGTATTAGTACTGTAAATACCCTAGGAACAAACCTATAATAATACAGTAGTAATTCGTATGGCAGAGATACACATGTTATATGAGACACACACAGCTATGTTTCGTATGGCAGAGATACACGTTATATGAAACCACACAGCTACGTTTCCTATTACTTATGATCTGTCTGCAGCTACGGAGTGTTTTCATCACGTACCTGCTGACGCTGTGTTTGCTGTGTCAGTGTGGATGTCCTGACTCTGGGACAGTGTGTGTTTCAGAGTTGATGGGGGACTGTGTTTCAGAGATGACATGGGGGGGGGGCTGGCTGTGTTTCAGAGATGACGCGGGTGTGGTGCACTCTGGAGGGAGGCTTCATCAGTTACTACGAGAGAGAGAAGATGGCCACGCCCACCGGCAGGCTGGACATCAGCGAAGTGGTGACTCTGGCCGTGAGCAGGACCGAGACCATGACGGAAAACGGGTATGTACTCTGCTCGGAACACTCACCTGGTGGAGGTGAGGTGTTTGCCCGACGTCAGTTAGTTTGCTGAAATGTAGAAATAGGGATGATGTACGCAAGGAGTCCTTCTATGATCTAGCTCTGGGCAGGACACTTGGCTTCTAAATTCAATGATGAAGTCTGTGTTGTAGTTTTGTGTAAATAATGATACTTTCTAATATTTCAGATCCCATATTTGTAAACTTTTAGCCACTGAAATACATAAACACGCACATTATTATTATATTATTATTTTTTCTCATTGTGTGTGCTTGATTGAACATGCTGTTGCAGCATCAGATTCTGATCTGCACATTTATCAACAATAAATCGACAATCAGGTGATGTTGTGACCCTTTTTTATGGTGTTATTGCACAACCAAAGAGGACTGTCCAGAGGCGAGTATGTGTCCTGGTCTAATATTAATCCAATGTAGGCGATGCGTTTTTCTGACATTGGTATGACATTGCCTTGCCTGATATCACAGGAACATTGAGTGGGCATGGCTGGGACTGGGAGCTTTTTCTTACTCGAAACATTCACCTGATGTATTGGATACGTTTACCTAACGTTGTAGTGACGATATCAGGGTCAAGGCCAGGGCTCACTGAAGATATACGGTCCAGATATCAGCTAACATTCGCGCATTTCTGCTCAGCAAAAGAGTTGTCAGATTTCTTCCTCTTGACAAAAAGGAGGAGACAGAACGCGTGAGTAGCGGAGGCCTGAGCATATGCGTGAGTGACGATTACGTGTCAGATGTTTGTTTGTGTTCCCCATCTGCTCGACCGTTGATTTGTTGTACTTATTGTTTGATTATTAGCCGTCGTTAAAAACGTTTTAAATGCTACCGCTATTTTTGTCACGCTGATTGCTAATTGTCGTTTGATAGAGTCTAATGGATGGAGAGCTAAGTATTGTTCCAGAAAACATCGTTCACATGCTAACGATGGCATATGCCTATTACGCCCTCACCAGATACATTACGTTTGCACAGTTCTGCCTTGGATCATATGCTGAAGAGCTCATTTTCTGCCGGTTTATGCGGTGGATGTTGCCTGCTGTCCCTGCATTGGACACAAGGCACCCATTCAGGACTGTGAACACATCTCATCATTTTAATTACTACCCATGTGTAGAAGATGGATATTTTATGTTGCACACTTTGTTCAAGGTTGCAACAACAGCTCCCCGCATGGGACTCAAACCAGCGATGTTCTGCTAGTTAGTCCAGTTCCTTAGCCGGGGTTTGGGGGCCGTATGCCAGCTGTGTTTTGGTGCAGGACTGTTGAAGGTGGGAGGAGACTACATCCACCCTGGGAAGGGTTTCATGCTGAAACTGAACAAGCGCTGATAAAAGCTGCTTCGGTCAGAGATTATTTCATGCATTTATGCAGTGACCCCCCATCCCTCACCTGTGCCTCTTCTGTGCTTGATAAATGTTAAAA
>NC_050600.1:2645211-2687711 GCF_013368585.1 Megalops cyprinoides | reverse complement strand
GACCGCAGTGATTTAAATCTGTATTTCAGTACAGTTACTATCCTTCAGGTGTTACTGTAGGCAGTCAGTTATCAGTCGTGTTTAAACGATTTGCACAGCCGTCCTACTAATTATAAGTCTATTGCCTAATTGTGCCGTTTAAAATAGGAAGGCATGTCAGGAACGAAAAAGAGAGTATCTTTCAGCAAAAGAATGAAACAGTATCTGTTGTCATTCGTGATTTGACAGTGTTCCTAAATACAGATATTCCTCATGGTGTCTGTTAACCATAAATTTCCCCTCCTTTAACAAAGTTTGTAAACTTTGACTGAAACTCCCATTTTTTCCATTTTGACAGATCAAAAAAACCTTAGCATTCTCTACAGATCATGTTATCTGCTTTGCTTTGCGCCTTAAAAAGGTTTCATATTGGTTCTCTATTCAAGGTAAGAGAACCAATATTATGTCACACCAATGATTTACAGTTACACTGGTGTGCACTATCAATTGCGGAACTCTTTTGCGAAATTCAAAGAATGTTGTGGCCACAGCCAAACTGAAACATTTACTGTGTAGACCGTGTAAGCTTAGCTGTATCGACCTCTTGGTGTCTGAGGACTGAAGCGGGTGCAAGAAAAACAAGTCGATTACTTTTTTACTCATTGATTAATTGCATCATGACTAAGCCCTCAATAATGTTCCAGTGGTAGCTGTGCTGTGTCACAGAGCAATATAAACTGTATCCTCCTCTTTAACCCTTAACCGCCTTGAGGAAATGTCTCCGATGTGAGAGAGAGAGGAGCAGTGCTAGATGTGAGTCATCTGGATGTTATCAGGGTTTCTTCAAGCTGGGAGAAATCGCTTTCTCATGGCTGAGTTGGGCAGTTCACACGGAGAGAGTTGCCAGCCGAATAGATTTCCAACATTCCAATTGATTGCAGCAGAAAGATGTGAAAAATCAATAAATCTTTTAATCCGGTTACGGCCTCACTCTGGATCAAATGGAAACGTAGAGACCCACACTCACCTAAGGCGAGATTTACACCCCACCACCTCATCCGAATTACGACGCTTCGCAAAAGTGTTTGTTACAAAAATTAAGCGTCACCTGAAGGCTTTCCCTGTGTTTCTGTGAGCGATGTAGAGCTTCAAAGGACTTCTCCTCGTATAACATGGGATTAAAAGCCATTAATTCAAGTGTGAAAGAGCGACACAGGAGTGTTAGCACAGCGTTTGGGAAAATCAAACCCCACTGTTTAGAGACAAAACAGCAGCAGAATAACATGACTGAAATGACTCTAATACCGCTTTAAAGGAGCAAGTAATTGAAGCCATTACTCAGCAACTCTAATTCTAATGATGAAAATATATTTTGTTCACAGCTGTGAAGGATTAGCCGTACACTATATGGAAATGAACTCTGCTTTACTTTATTTATGTATATTTTTTAGTGTAGTTAGTAATGTTTAATTTTTTATTTAATTTTTTTTTTTTTTTGCTGTTGAATAAAGTCCTGTTTTACAGTCAGTTGTGAATGTTTAAATGTGTGTAAAGCTTTCTCAAGTGTTTTTCTTTTTCATATTGAATTTAAGAGATCAGTTCCATCAACCTGGATAATTGTCTTTGCGCGTGTGTGTGTGTGTGTGTGTGTGTGTGTGTGTGTGTGTGTGTGTGCGCGTGCGTGTGCGGCTAGCCAACAGCTAACGAGCTACACGGGTTTAATTAGCTGGGCTTAAATAGAGGTGGGTGTGGCTGCCGAAGACAAGCCGAGCAGACTGTTTTTCCCTTTCTTTGTGCTCCTGTCAAGGCTGCCTCCTGGCTGCTTTGATGTTTTTAAGACAAATTATTCATTGTTTTTGGTAATTGTCTCCTTCTGCATTTTAGCAGGCAGCGCGACACCCATTAATAAAAAATCTGAGAGAATAGGAGGAGGAGGTATGAGCTTCATAGAAACTGAAATGATTCAGCGCTGCTGACTGGCCAGAGGAGGAGATGATGTCAACACACACTTACACACAGTTGCAGGAGTGTTGAAGAACACCGGGCCGATGTCTGATTTTGAGCAGGGAGTGCATGAGGAGAAGCAGCGAGTGCCGGGAGGACAACAGCCTCCCGGCACCGTGTAGTTTCCAATGACTGGTGACACCGGGATTTATGCTCTACTTATTCCCGCTTTTCATTTCTCTGTTTTTTTTTTTTTTTTAAAGTCATGACACAACAAGAAAACACTATTAACCCCAGAGAGAATCGTTTGTGTCTGAAAAATCCACCTAGATCACGAGGATCTGGTGCAAGTTGAGAGTGCGCTCAGAGTGTGCGGAAACAGGGCGGCGTTTGCGGGCCCTCGGACGGCCTTGGTGTGCAGTTTGCTGGAAACGGTTATAAAGTGTCTGACAGCACTGTGAACTTGGAGCGGTGCGGAAGTGTTTATGGAGTGGGTGAAGTGCAGACTGTCTGTCTCTATTACGCCCAAACAAATGAAGTGCTGAGTAATTTGTGCGTGTGTGTGTGCTCTCTGTAAGCACACACTCTGTAAGCATGTACGTTTCAGAGTGTCCCCTCGTGTGTGTGTGTGTATGCTGTCTGTATGCACATGTACATGTGTGTGTGTGTGTGTGTGTGTGTGTGTCTCTGTGAACATACTTGTGTATTCACATATTCATGCATGTAGGTGTATTCTCAGATGTATTATATGTATGAATACTGCATGGTCCTTTCTTTGATTTAGCGTGTTTCTTTGATTTGTGTGTTAGCTGAGAGTAAATCCGTTGTTCTGTGTGTGTGTGTGTGTGTGTGTGTGTGTGTGTGTGTGTGTGTGTATGTGCGTGTGTGTGTGTGTGTGTTTCCCCCACAGCGGTGTCCACACACACAGACGGAGAGGAGGTTCTGCTGATGGTGGAGAGTGGCAGGTCTAGTATCTCTCTTGAAAGCCCTACTCGAAAGTGTTGCTGTGTTTTTAATTCTGTATGTACACAGACTGTTTCCAAACTACTCTCTACAGCATTTCCCTTGATATATGCGGTTGATTTTTCATTATTATTTTACCAATCCAAATTAATTAAGAAATTTACACCATTATCACAGTATTTATAAATTGATATTTGTCGTCTTTTATTCTGTGTGTGCGTGCATGGATGTGTGTGTGCGCGTGTGTGCGTGTGCATGTATGCGTGTGTGCATGTGTGCGCGTGTGCATGTATGGGTGTGTGCGTGTGTGTGCGTGTGCATGTATGTGTGTGTGTGCATGTGTGCGCGTGTGCATGTATGGGTGTGTGCGTGTGTGTGCGTGTGCATGTGTGTGTGTGCATGTGTGCGCGTGTGCATGTATGGGTGTGTGCGTGTGTGTGCGTGTGCATGTATGTGTGTGTGTGCATGTGTGTGCGTGCATGGATGTGTGTGTGCGCGTATGCGTGTGTGCATGTATGCGTGTGTGCATGTGTGCGCGTGTGCATGTATGCGTGTGTGCGTGTGTGTGCGTGTGCATGTATGTGTGTGTGTGCATGTGTGTGCGTGTGCATGTATGCGTGTGTGCATGTGTGTGTGTGTGTGCATGTGTGTGCGTGTGCATGTATGCGTGTGTGCGTGTGTGTGTGCGTGTGCATGTGTGCGTGTGTGCATGTGTGCATGTGTGCGTGTGTGTGTGTGTGTGTGTGCATGTATGCGTGTGTGCATGTATGCGTGTGTGCATGTGTGCGCGTGTGAATGTGTGTGCGTGTGCATGTATGCGTGTATGCATGTGTGTGAGTGTGCATGCCTGTGTATATTTAGTGTATTTTAACCTGCTGTGTGTGCTGCAGGACGGTGTACATCCGTGGCTTCACCAGGCTGGACTTTGCTCTGTGGCACTCGGCGATCCGCCAGGCTGCAGGAACAGAGAGCAGAGCTCTGAGCAGCCAGCAGCTCAGCAAAAACAATGTCCCCATCATCGTGGACAGCTGCATCGCCTTCGCCACCCAGTACGGTGAGCGTGCACCGCGACCCTCACCCCGCCGCTGTGCCCAACCCAGCCCGCGTGAGGCGCTCTGCTTGGGGACTCTGTAGCAGTGCCCCATTAGGCTTCGAACCCGCAGCTCCTGGGGCACAGGCCCCCGTTCCCAAGCCGCTGTGCCACACTGTATGCTCGTGCAATGAACCTGAAAGAGGTTGGCATCTCCGTGACTGCACAAGCAAAATTCAAACCCCTGTTCTTGTCGCACAACTAAATTCTAATGGACAACATTATTACCAGTTGAGCTAAAGGCAATTTGCCCCTAGCTCCATCAGCAACAGCAATAGCAACAGCACAAGTCTCAGGGAGTGACGTCACCTCTGAAACCGCTCTGCTACCTGCTGCCCTACTGGCTTTACACAGGACTCACACAAGCTCCTAATTTCATCTCTCCTGCACTGCCCTCAGGTCTGTGCCATGAAGGAATTTACCAGAAGAACGGGCACCCTCAGCGTGTGGCTCAGCTCCTGGAGAGCTTCCGGAAGGACGCGCGAAACGTCAAGCTGAGGGCAGGGGAGCACCAGCTGGAGGACGTTTCCGACGTGCTCAAGAGCTTCCTGTCCCAGACGGAGGATGCCCTGCTCACAAAAGAGCTGTACCCCTTCTGGGTCTCTGTGTTAGGTTTGCACCCTTTCTAGCCAAACAGCTGAACCCTTTCTGGGTGTCTGTATTAGGTTTGTAGCCCTGCTCACTAAAGAGCTGTACCTTTATTGGGTATCTGTGTTAGGTCTGTAGCCTTACTAACCAGGCAACTGTGTATTTATTACAAAATGTATTAATGTGTGTGTATTTATTTGTTTGTTTATTTGTTTGATGTCTTTATTCTGTGCCAGACCTGGAGGATGAAAAGGCCAGAGTGGGGAAGTACAGAACCTTCATTCAGAGCTTACCTCAGATCAACAGAACCACCCTGTCCGCCCTCCTGCAGCACCTTTACAGGTACGGTCAGGTCCCCTCTGCAGATGACATTCCCTGCATACCACTTCTCAGTTAGGTCCCGGTACCTGAGGACACTGGTCTTCACTTAGTTATTGTTTTTACAAGTAATCCTGAGGGACAGAAGTTTTGAAAAGATCAATTATATCTTCCTCGCTCATTAATGTGTGCATTATGCATGAGCTCTACAAGGGCTGGCAGGAAATCATTTAAGAGTCAGTCCTTTCTCACACAATTTAAACTGCCTTTCTGTTACAGAAGAGCACACACACACACACAGTGCTCAATGATTTCTGTGGTTGATTAACCAGAGCAGGATGATACACACTGTCCTGATTTTGCAACACCCCTGACGTACAGTCCACAGCGTGTGTTATTCAGATCCACGCTCAGACACCACATTACACTGCCTTAGAAAAAGAGGCCAAGATCTCACTTGTGAAACGCTCCAGAAATCCTCCATAACCCAGTCAGAGTCCACAAGAACTCATGCATCTACACGGCCCTTTGTGGCTCCTTTTTCAGTCCCATAGATGCCACCCTCCCACTTAGCCAAAGAAGAAAGCCAACCAGCACAAACAGCAGATTAGGGTCTGGGTTCACTTTTCCTGCAGTAAAAAGGAAACGGGAATGACTTGTTCAGCGGTCTCTCCCCACGGAGGCTGCAGGGGGTTAGCCGCACTCACTCAGATGGCAGTTTGTGACAGGGTTTTGACAGCCTCTATGTTTATGGTGAATATGACCAGCCGTGCTCTGAGGCTCAGAGGGTCCCTGGCTCCTGCGCTGGCATGAGCAATGCTTTCATTAGCGGCCTGGGCTATTTATGCCAAGTCTGAGGGATGGTTCGCCCCGCACCGTGGCTGTGATGGCTGAGGCAAAAGGCCTTTATGGTGGGCGGAAGGTGCAATTTCACCGCTGCCCTCCCCTTTGCATCCAGACCCGAACGCAGAGCGAACCCCAGGGATGAAATCCATTAGGTTGGCTTTGTTCATTCTGGATGACTGGCAGATGGAGCATCACTGCCTCTTTTTGTGCCAAATGATCTATTTAAGCCAGCTCTGATGGTTCTTCTTGCAGGGGTTTTTTATCTGAAAAAAGCACTTTTTCTCTCCTATTCTTTATTTTTTTAAAATAAAAATGAAAATGACATTTAAATGATCCACTCTCATATGTAAATTCTCTCTTCAATCACAAATCCAGGTTTTAGTGTTTGTACTTAATATCATTACAGGACTCATTTCTTCACACTTGGTGAGGATCAGACCCTTTTTTTCGCTCTTGAGCTGGGCGATATCGCTGTCTCTTCCTCTGTTTTAAAGCCACCTGCCTCGGGAAGGCGCTAACAGTGCGGGTACAGATAAGGCTGCGCATATTTTAAACCCACAGCACAGAGGCAGCGTCCCGAGTTTCTATCCTTTCTCTAAATCCCGTCACACTGATTAAAACTGTCATTCCGGTCCGATTTGGCGCTATGAAATACAGTGCACACACTCAGTGCGTATGTCTTTTACTCTCTGCTTATGCCTTTTATTCTTATTACTCTCAAGTACTTCTGCTGCTCCTCTGCTGCTGCTCCCAATCATTATGACTGCCACTAATATTGCTGTTCCAATTACCACTCATACTGCTGCTGCTAATACTACTACACTCTCTGACTGTTCTACTGCTATGCTGTTTATGCATTTAGTTGTATGTATTTAGTTATGTATTTACCTATCTGCTTAGCAGATGCCAGTTTTCCAGGTTGACCTATAAGGGTCATGTGTCTATATGTTTTTCATTCAAAATGGCATTTTATCTGAAGTAAATGGTTGAAATGCTTGTCTGGGTGTAGTAGCAGTGTCTCTCCTGAGAACGACAGAGTTCTGTAGATCTTTAAGTCCTAAGTTCTGGCATGGGAGAGTTTGTGTGTGTGTGTGTGTCTGCGTGTGTGTGTGTGTGTGTGTGTGCGTGTGTGCACGTGCGTGCCTGCGTGCGCCTGCATGTGTGTGTGTGCCCATTTGTGTGTGTGTGAGAGTACGTGCGTGTGTACCTGTGTGCATGTGTGTGTGTGTGTGTGTGCGTGTGTGTGTGTGTGTGTGAGAGTGTGTGCCTGTATACCTGTGTGCGCGTGTGTGTGCGTGTGTACCTGTGTGTGTGTGTGTGTGTGTGTGTGTGTGCGCGCGCCTCGGGGGATGACCAAGCGGCCTGTTTCTCTGCGCTGCAGGATACAGAAGTGCTCCGGTATGAACCAGATGCCGACCTCCAGCCTGGCCTCCGTCTTCTCTTCCTGTCTGTTCCAGACCGAGGGTCAGACCAGGCAGGAGATCTGCGTGGTTGAGGACCTCATCAACAACTACGTGGAGCTGTTCGATGTGAGTGGCATTTCCCACATGAGCATCAGAGGTCACAGGTCAGAAGGATAAACGTGTTTAGGTTGAGGTGATGGTATTGCTGTTAGTTTCCTCACCTCGGTATGGGTGGTGCAACTTGATGGAACCCTTTGAGTCTGGTGTTTTTGGAAACTGTATGTATTAGCATCACATGAGGATATTTGCACACGCATGCCAATGCAGCATGCATTTTGATTTGATCCGGTATTTGCTCATTCTGTCGCAGTCTGATTTACATTTAATCTTCAGTGTTTGCATTTGTGACAAGTGATGTTGGTAGTTATGATTTAAAAGGAATTTGTTGTATTTACGTGATGATAAAGTATCCCTGCGACTGCTACTGATAACGCTTGACACGTGCAGAATCCGCACAGTGAGGGTGAGATTACCACCTTTATGTTGAGGGTTCAATTGGGGCATTAGGAGCCATATTGGGGGAAGACTTTCAGACTGGGAGGCCTGGATTCACCTTTATTTAATTAACAAAGAGCGTTTACTAAATCTTCATACTTCCCTGTATCCTGCTGAAGAATCCCAGACACACGGGTTGTGGCTGACACTCATCTCTGTCATTAACAGCAAGACAACAGCAAAATTAAAGAAACACACTGAAGGCATAGACTGACTAACATCAGTTTGCAACAACTGGAGTGTTCCTCTGTAGGGATAATGTCATGGTTGCACTTGAAAAATTGCTGAAAGCATAGTTAAAGATTTATACAATTACTTTACTGGGTACATTAATTTTATAGTAGTGGCCAATGTACACACAGTAGTGGTGAGGCAGCAGGGTATTGACCCAGACTGATCCATGTTGAAATTCATGCCTAGGTTCACCCAGTCCAATTCTACATCCGCATTAGAAGCTGTGTGTGCCAGCGTATGTGTTACCCAGTCAGTCTATGTTCACCCTGTGGAGTTACGTCAAAGAGGGCAGGCTAGAACATGGCCAGTTTTGTGCCCGTGGCTGTACTCCTGTAATGAGATGAAGTGGGTGGTTTCAGTGCGCCACTTTTAGCACTTCTAACACGCAGCACAACACCTCAAAACTCTTTAAGCAACTCGTGCTCCTACCGAATGAGTCACCGCAAGCGCACCCTCAGAAATTGGTTTTCACAGCAGCGGCTGTGCAGTCTCTTAATGCTGTACAGTGCATAGAAGAGGGTTTGTTCGTTTCACCAGGCGTGTAATGAAACGACACAGAAACACAACAACGCTGAAGAAATAACCTCAAACCGTCCTGAGCTCAGGCCCGTTTGGGTGCTTGATTATTTCATTTTGAATGTTAATAACTGGTTACCCTTTGAGGACCTTCCTAGAACATATTTATGGATGATAACACTTCACACATATATTTTATTGAAGGGGAATGTGCAGATACTTCGAAATAATGTGTTTCTGGGCTTATTCTTATTGTATTTTGAATCAGCATTGTCTGGCTGCTGCATTTAAGCAGCTGGCTTCTTGCTCTGCATTTAAAAGAGCCAGATATCTAATAAAAGTCCATGCTAGTAAATAAAAAGACCAATACAAGTTTAAGAAAAAAGGTCAGTGTTGGACGTTTTAGAGTCCAGCCTTGTGATGTGGCAAACAATATCAGCGTTGCACTTGGAACATGGCTGTATCGCTCTAATGTGGCAGGGGGGAATTATATCAGCGTTGCACTTGGAACGGTGCCCTCCTAATGGGATTGGGAGAACTGTGGAATGCTAATTCCTTTGCATGCTTCACTTCCTTGTATTCATTTTCTAGTATTCTTTCCCAAATCAGTTTGTGATGCCATCACTCGCATGACAAATAGCCATTCAGCAGAACCAATAACAGAAAAATTGCACTGAATACACACAGTTCAACATAAAACAACCAAGACGTTAATTAGAATGGCATATTCCAGAAGATGGTATTGACTTCTTTATCAGTTTGAAACACATTGACTGTTTTTTTTCCTCTCTTTTTTTTTTAAATATAGGCCAATATAATTGTCTTTCAATGCATTTTTCGAGCACAGAAAAGCAAATCATTTCATGAAAACAACAGAAAAAAAAAACTTTTTTTTTCTTTTTTAATTTGTTCCCCTTTTATGCATGAGAGAGCTTTGAAAATCTATGTAAATCATTCACTGTTCTAGTCTGAAGCCAGTATCAAGGTGAAGTTTCCTTTCCAAACTAGTTTAAATTGCGTGTGCTGGGTTTTCAGAGAAATCCATGGCTGATACAAGGCACTTGAAAATGACACCAGCACGGCGCTGAAATGGACAGTTTGCAAGACACCTACTTTTAATACAGCAGCTTTTATAACGCTAATAAATTAACACGCGCAAATATATTCTGTCTGGCAGGTCCATGAAGACCAAGTCAAGCAGATGGAAACGGAGAACAGTTTTATCACCAAATGGAAAGACACAATGGTAAGCCCTTTCTTCATGCAAATTGATGTTGGATTTCATCAGCTTTTTGTCAAAGGAACCATCCAGGGCTCCCTAGTGGCACAGAAAGCTAAAACACTTGCTCTGAGACTTTGACCTGGGCTTGAGTCCAGCTCTGTCATCAGGTGGCAATGTCCAGTAGCCTACTGCAGCAGCGTATATTGGCTTGGTTCCGCTGTTGTTGGGGGTTGGATATGTGTGATGTCAGCAGGGTTATGCCCATCCTCCAATTGGTGCGTGACCTGCTTTGGTGCACCATGGGACTTGCCGTCGGCTGTGCTGAAGGACTGCCCCCGCCAGCATCCCACACAAACATGTTCATTTGTATTGAAAGCAATTAACAATAAAGTACACAGTCGAACACTCTAATTGCTTAAAATAACCCCGCCTCAGAGTTCTGTCCTGCACACATGTGACTCACGCTCTAGGTTCTTACCTGCATATGCACGTCACGTTCCTGCAACCTGTCGCAGGTCAGAAGGTGACAGCACGTGTGGGTGGTGAGAACAGATGAGTGGAATCAATGACCGCGTGTGTGCTTGTTAACCTTTATGGCTACTTCTTAATGCTTGGATGCTACTGCAGCAAGAAACTATGTTCTAACAACCGAGAAACAAATACGTTTTCTGCACGTTTCAGAAAGTTTAGATATCTTTTTTTTCTTTTAGAGCACAGTTTTTGAGAGCCATTTGGAATATATAGTTAATTACATGCCATGTATGTATGTGTGTGTGTGTGTGTGTGTGTGTGTGTGTGTATGTGTGTGTGTGTGTGTGTGTGTGTGTGTGTGTGTGTGTGTGTGTGTGTGTGCACACGCGTGCATGGTTTCTTGGACATCTACCATTTCTTGACTTTGCCTTTGATAAGTCTGCCAGGCAATGCACATCATCTTCAGAAGCTTCAGACAACACCTGTTCTTACACCACAGCTTGTGTTTTTACTTGCTTTTAATCTGAGGTCTCACCTTCCTGCCCCATCTTCTCTTCCCTGCGGTCCAACTTTTAGAGTCTTTAACACAGTCCGGTGTTTGCAGCAGTATTTGCCTTCCGCATTGAATATGCACAGTGGTATTCCTCCCACCACTGTGGCCCAAGTGGCTCTGCTCGGCTGTGGTAATGAGGAGAAAAAGTTAAAATGTTTAAAATTGCTGGCCCACACCCAACCAGTGTTTCCGTGTGATGTGTTTTTCTGACGTGCTGATGGTTTCTGTCTTGGGTGTTTGTGAAATCTCAAAACAAGTATCAGATTTCTTTGATTTAGACTTCTGGATCAACCGGCCTCATTGGTCACATATTTTACTCCCTCTGTCCGCCTCCTCTAGACACAGGCCAGCGTGCAGGGTCATCTGTGTGGTTACTATGGGATCCAGTTACTATGGGGAATCAGAATATTCACGGAAGTGCAGGGGTGTCCTCAGATAACCCGTTCTTGCCAAAAAAAAAAAAAAAAAAAAAGCCCACGTCAGAAGCTCATCTTGACGTAAGAAGCCGAAGAACTGAATTCCTGGAAAACTTAAATCACAGACCACTTTTCTGTAAGGAGCCCTGTGCTGACCTCAGCCATTGTGACTTTTCACAATAGTGTGGAAGAAAAGATGTGTTTAAAACACAATTATTCTTTAATAGTCTTTTAATTTAAACTTTCCTTGGTAACGTTATTGAGATGTAACCCACACGTTTAAATGCCAAGTCCCATAAACTGCAATCCACAGGTTCAGCTCCCAGGTCTGACCCTCAGTTAAATGTGTGGGGTTGGTGACAGACACTGGAAAGGGGAAAGATGGATGAAAATAATGAGTCTTAAGGACAAATGAATAGGATGGGAGGTAAAGTCATCCTCTTTCCCTGTGTGCGTGTGTGTGTGTGTGTGTGTGTGTGTGAGTGTGTGTGTGTGTGTGTGTGCGTGTGTGTGCGTGTGCGCGCGTGTGTGCATGCGTGTGTGTGTGTGTGTGTGTGTGTGTGTGCGTGTGTGTGTGTGTGTGTGTGTGTGTGTGAGTGTGTGTGTGAGTGTGTGCGCGCGTGTGCGCGCGTGTGTGCATGCGTGTGTGTGTGATTGGTTTTGAAGTTGAACGTTGATGTCCCCTGGTGCAGCTTGACTTCTGCTCCTTCCTATCTCTTAGTTTGTTGGATGTCCTTATCCACATCAACATAAAAAGCTCACACTTTTACATCAATTGTGCAAATGCAGATGGATTTTTACTGCATCATCGCTTTAGCTTCAAAGTGCTTCTGTGTAAGTGTACAAGGTGACCTACCTGTGAATGGATCCTAGATCACGTCACATGCTTCACCCTTTATGCCACATTGCACATCTTTCTGTGTGTCCCCTTCATCCCACTGCTGACACCAGTGTGACAGCCTCAGCAGGGTTTAGCCCTAGTAAAAGCCAGAGAAAAGGCAGTGGTGTGACTGCGTCGTCAAACGGCCTGGGCTCTTTAGCGCTGAGTGTGAATTATCTCGCCGTGCCCTCGGCGCACTGCACCCCCCCACCCCCTCCCCCCGCCCCCGAACCCCCTGCCAGGCCTTGCGGCAGCCTCCAGCGAGGGCTTTTGTTCTCGCTCTCTCATTTCCGCTAACTGTTGGAGGAGTTTTAAATGAAAGCTGATTTCTCTTTGTTTAAAGGCTGTAATCTGTTCAAACTCAGGACGTTGTCTATTATGATTTAGCACTGAATGCGGAGGGAGGTTATTTATTTATTTATTTATTTTTTAGCACGTGTCTTTTTTTTTTTCTTAGCCGCACTGCAGCCGATTTCTGCAGTAACTGGTAGGGGGGTGGAGGCAGGGGGTGGGGCACAGTCAGGCAGAACTGCATAACTCAAGGCATTCAAGGATTCATAAATGTACTCTTCCTTTTGAAGATGAATGAGAAGTTAATACCTTAATAACAGATATATTTAATGATGCATGTTTTCAAGATTGGAACATCTCAACTTTTAGCAAGAATTTGCCTATTCTACATAAAATATTTATCATCTTAAGTGCTTCATCATAGATGTGACCTACAGCAACTCTAATCAAAAGTACCTAAAGCATAAACTACCTTGGGTGGCAGTATAGCATAATGGTAAGAAGCTGGAATCGTAACCGATAGGATAGGTTGCTGGTTCGATTCCCCACTGGGACTCTGCCGTTGTACCCTCGGGCAAGGTACTTAACCCACAATTGTGTCACTAAATACCCATCTGTATAAATGGATAACATGTAAAAGTTACCTGCATTTCTGAAGCTATGTAACACTTACGAAACACACTATTCACCCCCAATGAAATCCTTTGACTCAAAAACCAGACCACAGGTAGATCAGGCAAAGCCACAAGCCCAGCATTCCTGTGACATTCCTGCAGTGATTCAGCACTGCTCATTTTCAAACAACCTTCTTTTTCTAAAACCTGACATTTATAGTCGGCCGTATAATCTCTGTAAAGATGCGAATTCTTCGTCTTCATGGCAACCCTGGATGCGGCATGGTGGTGACTGGCGGCAGCAGCGCAGAGATTCACACGTTTCCTTGCATCTCTGTGTGACATGTTACAGTAGTAGTGCAGTCTGAAACATGCATCTCCTCCGCTTTAAACGAGATCCACCGTCCTGTGTATAAGTGAATAATTGAGGTCACCGTGAGGGCTCGTTCTGACAGGCTGTATTTTCTCAACCAGTTGGTAACGTTAACCCTTCTCACTTTTTTCTTTCTTTTTTTTTTCTTTTCAGCCACATTGTAGAGGAAATACATGTAAATGACAGAAATTCTCTGACGGGGGGTCATCGCAGGGTGAAGGAAGCAGAGCGTGGTAGATATGACATATAGAACACAGACCGCACAACCGTTTTACTTTACCTCAAACTGCATACGGCATTTAAGCCAGTCAGGACAGGCTTGGGTGACACGGGAAGCCTTTGTGTTCTGCCTCCTGATACGAGAGGGGTTGAAAGCCTATAAATGAAGGGGGAGGTGATGGGGGGGGGGGGGGGGTATTTTTAGGTCCAGCATTTTTTAGCAAAGCCCAGCTGATCCCATTGTGGTCTTTCAGTTTTCTCCGGCAGGGGATCTGATCTTTGAGGTGTACCTGGAGAGGAAGGAGCCGGAGAGCTGTTGCCTTGTCAAGGTACGGAATGAGGAGGTGGGCGGGGGGAAGGGGGGGGCACATCCACGAGATGGGATTACCGCTGCCAAATAAATCAAAGAGGAGCTAATCAAAGAAATGCCCAGTTTAATTGTGTGAGTAATTGCACTTTATCAGTGCGAGAGGTAAGCTGCTAGCTAACTTGCTTATGTGCAGGTCTGTGGCAGTGGGGGAGGAGGACTGAGGGGATTTTACCTTAAAGTCAAGCACGCTGCCCTGAGTCTCTGAACATCACACCACCCTGTGTCTCTGTAAATATCAGGCTGCCCCGTGTCTCTGTCCTCTTAGTTCCCTCCTGTTGTCTAAAGCCGAGTGTTCTTCCTTTTCCCAAGACCATAAAAAGAAAAAAACATGAAAAAAGGCCTGCAAATACACACTTTCATTGGCACACACACACGCGCATGCCGCCACACACAGACACACACACAGGCACTCTGTCTCTTGCACACACAAAAACACCGCAGTTATCAGCAGCCAAAGGTTTGTCTGCGGGAACATAATTGCAAAGAGCAGGAAAAATAAGAAAGTAAATAAACATGAGAATGTTTTATCTGCTTCTCTCTGTGTGGAAGGTGTCTCCCACCATGCGGTCGGACGAGCTGGCCGACATGGTGCTGGAGATGAAGAGCATGGAGGTGAATGAGGCCGAGCTGTGGACGACGTTCGAGGCCATCGAGAACGGCGAACTAGGTACGAAAAGCCACCGTCCCGTGTGCCTGGTCGTAAAAAAAAAAAATAAATAAAACTTTGGGTGCCAAAAACTGCTAATTCAACTACTCCTGGAACAGCTTTGCCTCTGCAAATCACAAGCCAAGAGCAGCCCCCATGGGTGCGATGAAAGATTTGTGCCTGCAGTTTTCAGCAGAAGCCTGATGCACATGCTGTTTTTTGAGTGTCTGCATACAAGCCAGGGCTTTGCATGCCCTCAGTGCATATTGATCACATTTTGTTCCTACACTAATCCTATTAGCATACAGTGGTCTTCCAATACAGCTTGTAGGTGAACACAAGGAAGGCAAAATGTTCACCTACATATATAACAAGGTGTGTCTGTATGTACACAGTATTGGATTTTGGAATCAGCTGCATGTATCGGTCCCTGTGTCAATCTCTCAACAAGGCAGCTTGGACAGAATAATCAAATCAGCATCATGTTAACATCAGTGTAACATAGTAATGGTAACATCTATTGCAACCCTATCACTTACCACTACATTGATCATGTGCGATTTCACATAAACATTCAAATCTTATAAACCTTCTTCTCACACATAATATTCCATTTTGCTACAGTTCACAGTAAAATCACCTTATAGTCGTGATACCAGTGCAAGATATAATGCATCTTCAGTGTAATCTCCATATGCACTAGATGGCAGGTTCAGGTGGATATTTGGTCTGCTTTTAGCACCTGCTCCTAATATGGGGCAGTGAAGCAGTGAACTCTGGCAGTCTGAAATGGGTATATGTTTTGTAATGCCAGCCCCAGTGTTTTCTCAAGAGCACCGCAAACAATAACTAGTTATGCAAAACACCATTTTCTATTATGACAGATTTCCGCACCATAGTCAGACTTCCCTCCAGACAGTCAAAGGCGATATTACACTATGATGAAGAGAAAAAGGCTGAGGGCCAATTAAGGAGACTGTGAAGATAATCTTAGAAGGATAAATATTTTCTGGTGGGGGGGGTGGGGGAGTTTAAAACAAATATTTATAGGAGTGTGTGAAGCTAATTCCCACTCTCGGATCTGCTTACTTTTTAGAATAAAAAGAGAAATCTCTGTCATGAATAAGTGATGCAGATCAGATTTTTCATTTTTTTTTCCCATGGATGTGATAAACTATTAGTGGAATGAGAAGCAAGTGACGCAAGAGACTGGGGAAATGCAATTGATTTTGCCAGTAGCACTGACTGCATTACCCTTTGTGTAAATTAGGGGTAGATAATAGGTCTATTTTGCACATGAGTGTGTTTTCTAATCATGTTCAGATTTGCAAAGGATAATTGCAAATTTGAACTACATAATTATAAAAATGAAGAAAAGAAAAACAAGCTATTAAATGGATTTTTTGGAGGGGGGATATAATGAAAAGTCCAAGTACTAATTTACACAATTATAGTTAAAAGCCCCAAAGATGACATCACATGGCAATCTATTTACTTCATATAGAAAATAAATAAATGCATTTTTTTTGCTTAGCAGATGCTGTTATGGAGAGAAAATTGCAAAACTTACAAATTTTCCGCATCTTTAGCTGGATATTTACCCTTGCCAAAGGGTACATCAGCAATGGCCCACCTGGGAATCAAGCCAATACTACTCAGAACTACACATGCTTTCTCTATTCCATACCACTCTGCCACAGTGCTGTCATAGTAATCACAGCAAACCGCAGCCATAACAGATTAAATAAAACTGCCCCATGCTTTCCTAAATCTTTTGCAATACATTGTATTTCCTTTGGAGATCTTACATTGTAATATATGCTATTCTGTTTCCCCCTCTCTCTGTCTCTGACAGAACGTCCATTACACTACAAAGAGAAAGTTCTGGAGCAGGTTCTCGAGTGGGGTTCTTTAGAAGACCCGAGCTCTGCCTTCTTGATAATAAAGAAATTCGTTGGAGCCAAAATGGCTGATATTCACAAAGGTAAGAAATGATCATTAAACATCACTAGTCTGACGGTCGGTGAAAATAACCTCTGTATACATTGTAAATATTGTTGAATAATTGTAAATGGATCGATTAGTTTGTGAATGGATGAACGATATAGCTTTAGTTTGTTCGTGAAATTAGAGGATGAAGCACAATAGCATTCATAGCAAATCTCCCAGAATTCTAAGAGCAGCTTATCTGAAATTCAATCTGACACTGGTTGCTTTGTGGGCAGACAGTGGGCCTGTCACTCTCTCTGAGATGTTAGGATGCATACCTCCTTTTTTTTTTCTTGTCCTTCTTTCTCTCCTTCTCTCCGACTCTCTTTCTTTCTTCTCATTACATTACATTTGCCAGGTGCTCTTATCCCGGGCTACTTATATAGGTTAAAGTTTTACATGTTATCCATTTATACAGCTGGATATTTACTGAGGCAATTCGGTGTTAAGTACCTTGCCCAAGGGTACAACAGCAGTGGCCCAGCGGGGGAACTGAGCCGGAAACCTTTCGGTTATGAGCCCTGCTCCTTAACCGCTACGCCGCTCTGCTGCCCCTGCTTCCTCCCCTCTCTCTCCCCTCCCTTCCCTTCCTCCCACGGCCCCGTTCAGTTGTGTCTCGCCCACTGTAAGCTGGGACAGATGGAAGGGGGAACAATGCAGCCAACTCTCCCCTCCACGTGGACTCCGAGCACCGCCGGCCCGCTCACAGCTTCGTACCCCTCGCACCTCAGACCGCCGGTCCCGGGCTCCAGCTTTTTTATTTCAGGGCCTCGGGAGAGGTGGCTGCGCATGCTACACGCTTCCCTCCCTCTCAGCCTGAGAAGCTTCTGTCCTCAGGAGACAGGAGTACGAGGAGTGGGAAGCGGACAGGATGCGAACGCGTCCTTGGTGTGAACTCAGCAAGGCGGCGTTCGAGAACAAGAAATAAAGTGCCGAGGCACAGAGAAAGAAAAAAAAAATGCATCCGTTGTTTCTCTTACGTATTGATGAGAGACGTGTGGGGTTGCTGGAAAATAAACATGGTTATTGGGGAATAAACACTATGGACACATCTTCGGTACTCTGTGAACTCTGAATGACTTTAGTACAATGCAGTATGGTGCATAGCAGTGCATTCTGGGATTGACTGGAAGGGGCATACTGGTGCCCCAGCCTTTGCTCTTTCTTGCAGCCATACCTGTGGTCATGCATCGGACGCCGTAAGGGCCATAACTGTACTGCTTTGCTCTCAGCCTCACGTTAATCTTCCATTTTTTAGCTTTCAGTGAAACTGGGCACGGCGTTGAGGGGGGATTGCAGTGTGGACTCATTTCACTGGATTATGCAGAGTCACAGGCGGCTGGGGACATCTCTCCCTGCCGCTACACCGCTGCTAAAAGACTTGCTGATGTGCTTTTTTTTCTTTCTCTCTTTCTTCCTTTCTTTGGAGGGGGGCTTACAGAATGTACAAAGGAGTTGATTAGAGGGGAGAATCTGAAATTCAAGGACGGCTCTTCCAAACTGCTGTCAGGGCACAAGTTCCTGGATAGATACGTGATTCTGCGGGAAGAAAGGCTATGCCTTTACAAAGACATGAAAGTGAGTAGCGTCGTCTCTGCCGTCAGTCTGTGCCAGCACACCCTGCGCTCACAGCACACAGCACACCCTGCGCTCACAGCACACCCTGCGCTCACAGCACACCCTGCGCTCACAGCACCCTGCGCTCACAGCGCTCACAGCACCCTGCGCTCACAGCACACACAGACACTCCAGAGACTGACTGTCCGTCACCACCTCCTCATGCCCCCTTTGCACTTGCCCTGTTTCACTACATTGCTTTACATTACTGTCATTAAACAGACGCTCTCATCCAGACTGACTGAAGTACAGTAGGTTACAATTTACATGTAATTTAATCTACACATTAATACAGCTGCGTATTTACTGAAGCAGTGATTCTGAGTTAAGTACCTCACCCAAAGATACAGGAGCAGTCCCTCAGCAGGGAGTAAAACCTGCAACCTTTCAGTGATGAGCCCTGCTACTTACCACTATGTCACACTACCGTTTCAAGCTGAAACCGACCAGCTTGCTCAAGGTCGGGCATCATTTGTGTACTCAGGTTGACCTAATTTACTTAGGTGTGCTCACATTTTAGAATGAAATAACACGACCTGTAGTGGGCTGATAGCTGGACGTCATTAAAGAAATCGACTCTCACTGGGCAGTGTATGGGATGATAGCTCATGCATTTGTCTTATGGATATCTGCTGTCTCAGGTGAGCAGTTTCCAATCATCCCAACTCCTATTGCCCTGTTCGTAACCCAGGATAAGGGTTTCTATAATAAATATTATAAAAAATGCATAGCCCTAAAAAACAGTAACGAGTAGTAATTTGGTGCAGTGCCAATCTGGTTTCCAGCGTGGACAGCGATATTCTGTCCTTTAATCCTGCCCAGCTCACTGAAGGATGTGTCACTGGAGTCATCCGTCTTCTTTTTTTAGAGCGTCCTCTGCGTGCTTTTCGCTCTGTGAATGTCATTACATTGCGGTTGCTTAGCAGTCGCTCTCATCCAGAGCGAGTTAACGTGGCTTACCGTTTTTACCGCCTCCTTTTTATAGCTGGTTGTATATAGCTGGTTATGTTGTACTGTGGCAATGCAGGTTACGCACCGTGACCAAAGGTGCCCCGCCAGTGCTTCACCAAGGGATTGAGCCGCGAAACTTTGGATTACAAGCCCCGATTCCTACTGCTAAACTGACAGGGGATACAGGCCACAGTTCCTCTCAGTGTTCGGTAACCGCTCTCTCCCTCTCTCTCTGAAAGCTCTCGGTGAAGTGGCGTCCCAGCACGTTTAATTTAGCTTCGTTTGCGGGGAGTGTTTTTGCGGCGACACCCTGCGACAGTGCGCTGGTGTGTTTAAAGTGATGCAGATGCGTTTGCCAGTTCCCCCTGAGGCCTGTTAAGCGCCTCGCTCAGGTTGAGAGCTAGTCTGTGTGAGAGTGAGAAGACGCGTTAATAATTGATGCAAAAAAAAAAAAAGACGCTTTGAATGAAGGCCGTTCTTTTCTTAATTAGTGTGATGCCAGTCTGCAGCAGAATGGACCTAATTACCAAGTGATAAAGGTGGAAATTAGCAGTGTTGTGGAAATTTAATTGATATTCTGAAACTTTTTCATTTTTTTCTGCAGAGTGTCAGAGATAGCATGAAGAGGGATTTTAAGAATTAAGATTTTAAGAATTTTAAGGATTTTACATATATGTAGTTACGTCTCTGTAGCAAGCACACTGCTGTCAGTACTCACAGACACACATCTGCGTACACTTCTTCAGCTTTCTGGTCTGCTTCATTTAAAGGAAAATAAATGAAGGCTGTATTGCTGTGTATGTACTACAGTATAGTATAGTAACGTTTACACAACATATACGGTGTATTGCAAAAACATCATACTTATATACTGTTCCTAGCTACCATTTATAAATCCCCAAGGCCTAAATGTTCCGCCTGTTCACAGGCAGAAAGCCCATTCATACATGGAAGAAGAGGGATTGACAATCAACATGTATGTATTGTAAGAGAAAATTTTCTCAGATTACAAAGTGCTACAATTTGTGAAATTATGAATACATAAGGGTCATAATAACTTTAAGAGCTGTTAAACATGCAAAACCATTTATGCATTAAATGTGGTTAATTTGGTGATAAAAAGTTAAAATCACAAATGTTCATGAAGAGGTCTTGCGGCGAAAGAGATGGCATAGGACCAGCGGAGCTCAGAGTTCCTGCTCTGATTTGCCCCAGGTAGTGAGAGAGCCATGTTGCCCTGCAGGATGCCGTGCGGCTGATCTCTGCTGAAAACTGCTATGGCATCTGACTGTAAGAGGTGGTAGGCAAAGCTGAGACAGACCTCTGATCTTTCTGCCGAAGGCCTGTGGTTGAGGGCGGTGAGCACAGTTAAATAGCCTTTGGACTGACGTCCCTGGATCAGGGTGTCTTAATGTAGTTCCAGCTTCGTATGAAGCAACAGATACCAGCGATGAGGGATTTTCTAACTACAGATTTAATCAGGCAGCTCTCATCCACATCGTGGTCGACCTTGGTGAACGCTGTGATGGTGTGAATGGAATCTTTCTGGAATACTTGGAGTGAAAACACAAAAATATGTTATCTGAAAAGAACAGGAACAAACAGAGCCATTGTGTCGTCATGTGCGCGTCTTTTTTGTGCTTTTTTTACAGACAGTTGCTAGTGGCAGTCACCTCTTGATGTGATGTTGAGTTGACGGAAGGAGACTTTGATCAGGGCGCTACTGTCATGTATTTAATTTGCGACAAACAGTAAAACATCACCAGCTGTCTCCAGATACGTGTCAACGCAGGTCAATACATTCCTGCACTGTGCTTGGAAATGTTCAGGAACAGGAATATAAGAAGCACGTAAAATGATAAGAACACGCATTATCTGTGTGTGTGTGTGTGTGTATGTGGGCACGTGTGTGAATTAGGGGGGTAGGCGGTTGTTCATTTCGCTTTGGAAAGGCACATGATTAGATCCTTAACTCAAACTTCACAGAAAGCATGTTGCCAATTTGCGGTTCTAATCTGAACTGCAGTTTTCACAAGTAATCACTCATTGTTAAAACAAGTAGCGGAGCATATCTTTTTAAAGCAGTTCGTAGCTGTGCTACAGCATCGCTCTACAAAGCGGTCCTCTGTAGGGTGGGCATACTCTGCTGCAGAAGCACTGCCTCTCTCCAGATTTCCTCTGCTGAATCATATCAAAGACTTGGGAAACGGTAGCCACTGACTCTCAGCTTGGCGCTCTGCATTAAAAGAGATGGATTGTGGGTAGAGGTTCTGTGATGGACCGGGGTCCCATCCATGGGGTGCACGGCAGCCACTTCTCTCTGCTGACCTGGGATCAGCTCTGACGGTATGAACCAGCTGGGCTGGTACACGTCTCCTCAAATGGATTCTAGAGCCAGCTGCTTTGTTTCATACAGACAGGGACATACAGTAGGCATAAAAAAAGACAAATTTCACGCTGAAGTGTTTCAAAATCTGAGTTCACTGGAATCTGTGCAAGTGGAATAGGTCACCAGTGTTCATAGTGGAAACAGACACCCTTCACACAGACTACAGACCAGGGGTGACACAGGGTGAGGTCCTGGCAAGACCTAGGCAGGGTGACAGGCCTAGCTGTGCAGAATGGCCTGTTGCCTGAATTAAATTTCCTGTGTTCTGATGTTCTGATGCTAACCTCCTCCTTTCAGAGTGCGAAGCCTGAGAAAGAGGTCCCAGTGAGCTCAGTGAGGTGTTACCTGGGGCTGAAGAGAAAGATGAAACCACCGACGAGGTGAGTGATTGGGAAGTGCAAACTACCAGCCAGGTGAATGATTAGACCAAGTAAAACCACCAGCGAGACCAGCGATTGGGTGAAGTGGAGCTCCAGCCAGTTAAGTGATTGAATGAAGACGTCGTTTGCTGGATGACAAATACAGCATTGCAGAAGGCATAACGATGACAAAATATGGCTCATCTAAAAAGCTGAAAGTAAAAGCAATATTTCTAAATAAATTATGGTGAAGGATTTTCATTATTTTTGCATTACTTGCTTGTCCTCGTTAATAATGCTTGGCTACCCTAATTGTATGTATTCCTTTTCCTAAAGACTTATGGTGCTCAGTTCTGGCTCAGAGTATTCCATAACCTCGGCGTTTCTTTCAAAATCAAACTAAACTCGCTTCTATTTTTCATAATAATGCAATTGATTAAATGTAATTGTGCTGTAACAAATATAAATTATTGGCTTCCCCTCTGAAATGAAAACTGCAACTTTGTATTTCAATAATGGCATGCTATTGTAATCCATTGCTCCCGTCAGCAAAAGAACTTATTTTTTTAATCAGTTTTATTATTAGGAAGAGATAAAAAAAACAGGTTTCTGTTTCATATTAGCCAATTATCATTTCCCATAATCCACCTTGCTATTTCCATTTTCGCCAGAGGCCAGCTGAAAAAGTGTTGCTGGCATGTCAGCACTAGAGCTCGTCTCTCTACATGCATTCAGTTCTGTTTATCACCAGGAGGGAGAAGGGAAGAGAAGCAGAGTAAGAGAGATTGTCGAAGAGGTAGAGAGATTGTGAAAGATACAGAAAGAAAGAGAGATTGTGGAAGATGTAGAAAGAAAGAGAGATTGTGGAAGATGTAGAAAGAAAGAGAATGTGAAAGATACAGAAAGAAAGAGAGAATGTGGAAGATGTAGAGAGAAAGAAAGAGATTGTGAAAGATCCAGAAAACAAGAGATTGTGAAAGATCCAGAAAGAAAGAGATTGTGGAAGATGTAGAAAGAAAGAGAATGTGGAAGATATAGAAAGAAAGGGAGAATGTGGGAGATATATAGAGAGAAAGAGAGAATATGGAAGAGGTGGAGTGAAAGCACAGAAAGAGAGAATGAAAAGACACAGCAGAGAGGAATTTTATTTATTTTTTTGTTCAGAATTTTCTGTTTTTTCATGATTTATCTGCTTAGTAAATGAAATCAGTGTGCTGGTCTTGCCAGGAAAGCTAAGAATTGAAATTGAAAGAGTGATTGAATTTAATGGCAGAAAAGACTGAAGAGTTGTTGGCATGGAGCTAGGAATCATTTCACTTCTAGGTCATAGGAAGCATCACACAGCTAGTTTACCAGCTAAGTCCAGAGGGTGTCACACTGCTAGCGCATGGCTTACCTGCGGAACAGTTTACCTGCTGAAGGTGAGAAGTGCCTCTGCTCAAGGTGGGACCCAGAACACAGTTAGTTGCAGGAAGAATGCGGAGCTGCAGGGTCGCGCTCAGTCGGACCGTTAGCGCTCTGCTTCTCATAGCTCACCAGCCTGGGGGGGAACTGGGGGGTGCCGTGACAGTTTTTCCTTCACAACACCCCCCCCAGCTTTTGTGTGGATAGCAGTAGTGAGCAGCACGTTCACCCTCTCTCTGTGTCTGAGTGGGAGCATGCTCTGGCTTCGTGCTCATGGTCCTCTTACAAAGCTTTGCTGTCCAGTAATTTGCTCTTTGTTTTTTTTTTTTCCCCATAAACATGAACATTGTGATTATGACTAAAAACACCTCCGTCATGTCTCAGTGTCACTGTGTTGTTTTAATCCATTCACAGGCAATTGCTGAATTAATTCTCCTTTTCTTGTTTTCTCTCCCGGTAGTTGGGGGTTTACAGTTTACATGGAGAAACAGCAATGGTAAGTGCTTATCATTCAGACAGATCTGAAATCGCAAATCAATCATCTCTGTAGTAGAGGGAGACCTAAAAAAAAATCATCAAATAGTTTCTGTAAGCACTGAATCCATCAGTAATAAATCAATCACTAATGTCTGGTCTCTGCGATGGATTAAATTTAAGATTGGCTGTCAAAGCTGAATATTTCATATCTTTATATATCATTTTTTTCTCTCTCTCAGTATTTCTATTTCTCTGTCCATTTCTCTCTCTATCCCTCAGTCCATTTCTCTATTTCTCTCTCTCTCTCTCTCTCTCTCTCTTACTCTACCCTCTCCTTCACATACACACACACACACACACACACAGTTTCTAAAAGCAGACAGTAGCTGTAGGATGCCACAGCGTGCTGTAATCCCAGAGTGGCAGTGTGTGTTTGTGTCCACTCTGAGTCCCTGAAGCAGTGGGCCTGTGGAGGGCCTGTGGCCGGGTCTGTTTATGAAAGCACCAGGGCTCACGGGAAGGATTTTCACACGGTGCCTTATTCACGCCCAGAGCAAACCAGCGCAGCCAGAGCTGTTCAGTTTTTTCAGAAATGGAAGTGGGTGAGAGAGTGAGGATTTGAGTCACACCCACTAAAATCCATTCATTATTTGTTGTGTACCGGAGTTAGAAACAAAGGAGAGCAATGCACCATAAAAACCCAGGGCAAAATAAGACTTGTGATCTGCTATGGGAAACTGACGCAATGCAGTCGATTTCTTGTCAGCCAGTGGTATAACGGGACAAGTTGATTATGATGGTTAGGTTATGTAAAACAACTGTTTCCGCCGTGCTGCTTCACTGTAAGGTTCACTGCGGGACACGACTGTAGGGATGCACAATTCACACAATTCCCGCATTTGGTGCTTGGTGCTTGTCCTCGGCCAGTGATTGCAGTCCAGGTTCTGACCAACACACATTGGTCAACCGCACGTTTGGCTACAACTGCGGTTGCGGCCTGTCCAAAATCCAATGCGACACCATGCAAGTAACTTCATGGGCTATTGACCCTTGACCTCCAAGGTCTTAAACATATGGCCACCTGAGTAGAGAAGTCAGACCTTGAGAGAGTTCACTTCCACATGCATGGAATGAAGAACACAGACCAAATGGAGTCATGGGCAATATCATTGATGATAGTCACTCTCTGAATAACTAATGTTCGAGTGGGAAAAATAAAATTGCAGGTAATATACGTGTGCAGCTTCACAAAGAAATATAATCAATTTCTATAACGTGTGTTTGATTTTTATCAGGTGCCATCAGGTTCCTATTGATCACACATCATATTATATTCAGTCTGCCGCTTGCTTCGGGTCTAAATCACCAAGAGAAAGGAGGTGCATTCAAGCCCCCAGCTGTGATCAGACGGGGCAGAACGTGTTGTGTTCGGCACTCGTCTCTGCTTCCCCAAGGTGACATCACTTCAGAGTGTCTGGCACATGGCGTCATGGGGTGCTTTCTGCTTCAGGGACCCAAATTGATCCTTGATTTTTGTTTTCTCCGTGCATCAAAGGAGCTGCACATATGGACAAAGGCGTTGAAGCACACAACCTTCATTTCCTGTTTTCAGTGGAAGGACACGCACTCATTTTTTTTTTTTTTTTTTGCTTTCTTTGTGAGGCTTTGTATGGCCCTCTGATTGAGCAGGTAATGAGGGAGAGGCTGCAGGCTTTTGTGAGGACTGACGCACCAGTTTGAGGGGTCTGGTGTAAATGTAAATGTGTTTCCTCTGTTTGGGACTGCAGGCACTTCTGCTGTGACAGTCGGGAGGCCCAGACGGAGTGGGTGACAGACATTCTGAGGGCCAAGGTAGGTCTTCTGCTGACAAACATGATGTACCGGTCACACACACACATACACACACTTCAGACATACACTCGGCACATCCCAGCATGTCATTGAGTGATGGAGCAGCCTCTGTTCTTTCCCCATTGGCCAAACAGTGAAATCGATACTTATACTAACTGGATGATTGAATAATCTTGACACTGATTTAAACACTTTACATTAAGCTGACCTAATACCAGTGTTTTGTCTTTGTTATGCAATAATGTGTTGTTCTTAAAGTAACTACTACATTATTACACCACTATAAGGTCAACTTGATGCGAAGTGCTGTCTGAAATGTTGCAGTAATGTGGGGGCCATTGTATAGTCAATGTAGCTTTGGTGAAACTCCATTACACCCCCTGTATGGTTAGTGAAATATCTGGTCCTCCACAGAGCCAGGCATAGTGGGGTTTTGTTGTGTGTTTTTAAAAGATGTCTTTTTTGTTGTGCAAATAAAGTAGAGGTAATAAAGAAAGTGGAGCTGGCAAGGTCATCCGTTGATAACATAAATCACATTATCCGAAAAGTCCCTTCCTCTGAGAAATGGGGTCACGTATGCTAACAATCACATTGGCTTCAGAACCCTCCAGCTCTAGTTAAGTGCTATTACTGTCAAGGGCTGACACAGCAAGTATAAATAATGTACGTAAACGCAAACAGGAAGAGAAAGCTACAGATGTTTTAATGGTTCGAATTCTGTTTTTCCTCTATAGTTATTTGAGTTGTGCAGACATGCCTTGCCTTCCTTGCTGAAAGCTTTTTTGGTGGGACAGACCAATGAATCGTGTAAGACTCCTGCTATTGTGGAGTTTTATTCTTAGTTTGTAGCAGACAGAGATTTATTTTCAATAAAAACATCCATGTCGATGATTCAAGTTATCATTTAATGGTACAGGAAGGATAATGCATTCAGAAAACCCCTGTCTGAGGGGAAGGTAACTCCATTCCTGGAGAGCTGGAGCCATTTCAGGATTTCTTTCCACCTGATTTTTTTAATCACATGATTGGATCAGTTATCAGGCTAAATGAATGCAGATGACTCGGGAGACTGACTGGAAGAACATAGAGTACCTGGAGCGCATTCATTTAGAGGAAGATTTGATGCAGTTATGTAATTAAGAGCTTGTACTGGAGTGAAACTTATAAACATGTCTGCACTGCAGCACTGCAGGACCAGGGTTACCTGCTATAGAGCTGTCCTTACCGGAGTCTCATTGCCATGTCTGTGACCCAATGATGTACCATAGACGTTTCCCCCACCTGAGCCACATGGCCTGCCTGTGGTATGGTTGATGTACCATAGACGTTTCCCCCTGAGTCACATGGCTTGCCTGTGGTATGGATGATGTACCATAGACGTTTCCCCCTGAGTCACATGGCTTGCCTGTGGTATGGATGATGTACCATAGACGTTTCCCCCTGAGTCACATGGCTTGCCTGTGGTATGGATGATGTACCATAGACGTTTCCCCCTGAGTCACATGGCTTGTCTGTGGTATGGATGATGTGCCATAGATATGTCCCTACCTGAGTCACACAGCATAACAGTTTGCCACCCTGTGCTGGTGTAGCCAGCGCATATGGTCGGAACAGAAGGTCTTCTGTTCAGCGCAGTCCATTTAAAGCCGGACCACTGATAAACAAGGCTGCCCTCGATTAGAAAGCTTTTTTAGAAGTCGTCTGAGTTTTTGCTAAAAAAAAATCCATACAGGAACATAGCAGAGGCGGCCTCCCTCTGACTGCCTCCGCGCGCGGCCGACCCATGGGACAGCACAGGGGAGATATTGGATTTTCTTAAACCCCTCTTGTTTCAACTTCCCACTCCGTCTATTAGCCCGCGTTCTCCGTGACACGGTTTCCATGGCAACGGGAGGGGAACCGGGCGGCGGGTGAGAGTTTGCGCGGATTAAATGGGCAGTGGAACAAACCGAAGGGGTCGGAGGTCGCAGGGGTGCACGCGGGGGGGACTGTGAAAAGGACAAGTCGTTAACGTTTAAAAGGTACTGTTTTAGGTGACCCCCCCACCCCTCACACAGATCCCCTGCTTCCTGTTCACCCTCACCACATTCTGCCATAGCACCTATATTTAGCACCAGCCTTTTGGAAAGAAAAAAGAAAAAAAAAAACACCGAACCAAAGTTTCTACAAGAGGGAAACTTTGTCCACATTTAAATGGCTTCCGTTACTTTTCTGACACCTCATTGAGAGGATATTTGTGGTTCTCACGTCATTGTAAAAAGTGGAAGAGGAGGGCGGCGTTAAGCTGAAATCACAGCGCTAGATGGATGCGTGCTTTCTTCTCTCCCTCCTGCTGCTCCTCTCCTTCCCTCTCCGCCGCGTGTGGCCCGGCTTCAGCTGTCCCTCAGATAGCATCTTCAGCTGAGGTCTCGGCTCAGGGCAGTCATTTAAGGTCCCATGGCACTTATAACAAAGAATAGCAGGGGTTCCCTGGTGACCTGGCTAACTTTCATATCTCTGTCTCAATCTCATCTGACACGATTATACCTCAGTTTAACCCCCTCTCCACCTCAGCCGATGGTGAGCCTACTGCTTTAAAATGATTGCCATGCACACTAGCCATGGAGCAGGAGGCTGATCAGGACTATGATGACGATTATTATTATTGATAGTAGTAGTACTATTAAGCGCTTTAATTATCAGCTTTACAAGAGCCTTCATAACACCGCAGAAGATTATCCCATCTCTAATTCCTTTACCAAAAGTACACCCAGACAGTGTTACATGTCCTCAGCTGTGACACCAGTGTGTTTACCACTGCAGCATGGAGGAGAGCTCTGGCCTAGAGACAGGAGCCAGCGGCCACCTGCAGTTCAGAAAAGCACCAGAGGGGGTGCTGTGGCACCAGTTCAGCGCAACACGCGAACGACAGAACCAAAGGTGAAAAAGGAGGTATGTGACATTAATGATTTCCTGCCTCCAGCATAAAGAAGCATGTTGTTGTTTTTCCTTTTCACACCTAAAATATAGTTTTAAACAATACAGTATGGGATAAATTCGATTAGTACTTGCTGTACTTTCAGGCTTAATTCATTGTAAATTCATTGGTAGTTAGTTTTCTAGGCTGTGTAGTTTTCTATTAGTACAAGTTTACTTGTGGAAGTGCCTCAATGGTGCTGTGCTCCCAGTCACTGGTCTGGGAATGTTGTTAGCCTGGTGTATTGGTAACAATTCTGTTCTCTTGTGCTGACAGTCGGTCTGGTTAAGAGAGTCTGCTACATGAATGTAATGTAATGTATTGTAATGTAATAAAAAACTTACTTTATTCCTTATAAAACCAGGACATATCTTATGGCCTATGTGCCTAATAGAACAGCAAGCACTTGCTCGCCATACGGCATCCAAGCCTGCTGTAAAATGCAAAGGTTGTGGGTGTCAAATTGACTCGTTATTGGTGCAGAAGAGGGTAAATGAATGGCTCCCCATCCCCTTTTAGCAGACGGAGGTGAAGCCAGGCGGCTTGAGCCCGGGAACCTGCTCTGAGGACCAGCGTGGGGCGGCATCCAGGAGCCCCTTCCTGCAGAAAAGCTCTCTGGTGGGGGAGTGCCTGAAAAACAGAGAGGCATCCTTCTCCCCCAGTACGAGGCGGAAGGGGGCCCTCGCCACACCCGCGGGCACGCCCCCTCGCTGCCACTCCCCCCAGGGGCCCGGCAGGTCCCTGCAGAAGAAGGCCGTGTTGGGGCGTGAGGGACAGATGCCTGCCAGCCTGCTACACGAGCTCAACTCGGTGCTTAGCAAGACTGGACGCAGCGCCAGAGAGGAGCAGGACTGATGGAGAGAGAAAGAGAGAGAAGGAGAGAGGGAGAGAGAGAAAGAGAGAGGGAGAGAGAGAGAGAGAGAGAGAGAGAGAGAGAAGGAGAAATGGAGAGTGATAGACAGAGACAGAGAGAGGAAGGGGCCCCATTGCCTTTTGCTCCCCACGACCGCAGGACAGCCCCCAGCAGGGGGTGCCAGTCATGGCTTCTGCATTGTGCCGCTGTCTGCCTCTTACGGCACACTATGTCAACATTCTGCCGGGGAAACAAAACAACAAAGAAGAAGCAGACTTTGATTGGGGGGATGTCACCGGAGCAGAGGGGTGCTCTGCTGAGGTCAGTCCCAGAGGAGCGGCAAGCTGTGTTGTAGCCAAGCGGGAAGTGGAGGAGCGCTAGTGTGGCAAGGCCAGGATGATACCTCCTCCTTTAGGGGGGATTTTCAGGTGCCTGTCCGTCACACAACGTCATGTCCCCAGCCATGGCTACATGACATTCTCCCAACATCACTACAACGATAAAGCAACGATGCAAGAACTTTACAGCCAAGTTAGTATTAGTTACAGTATTAACACTTTTTATTCTTCAGATGACAGCTTTTCTGCCGATCAAACACATTTATAAACTGCAGGTACTATACGGTACTCTAACCCTAGCCCAAACCCTTTGCATGAGGGCTGTCAATGTGTAGTTGTGTATTTTTTTTTCTTCAAAAAACACAGTAATGTAATTCTCAGTAATTTTTATTGAAATTAATTGAATGATTATTATAAAGATATTTTATGATAAAAGTTATCATAAATTATTGGTTGTATGACTGGTGTTATGTTTTGATTTTTCTTCCCCAAGGCTGGCCTCCCCCTGTGAAGAGGTGATATCTGCCTGGATATCACCCCAAATAATCATTCTAGTATTGCAACTCCACCAAACCTTTCAAATGCCAAATGTGAAGGATTTTGCTAATTCAGTCAATATAACTGGTCTAACATATTTTTTGTTATGAATATACTGATTTTACATTTTACAAACCATATTTTCTTAACAGGACTACAAAATTTGATGTGCTTTTAAAAAATACAAAGTAATTCCATGATTTATGAAAATAATGTTAGTGTCAGGATTGATGTCAACATTACAAGGTACGCAGTATAGTCCTGATATTTCACCATGTTCACAATTGTTGCAGTTAGTATACACATTTAGTAACAATTAGTATGGAGAAATGAAAGAAAATGGGATAATTGTTTATGATTACTCATTACAGCCTATTATGATGACTTGATTGGTGTCTTCATGGGGAAGAGGAGAAGTACAGTTTAAAATGGAGGATATTGGAATGTGCATGGCTCCATACATTGAATGATAAAAACTAAGTTGTTGTTTAAGTAAATCTGAGGCAAAATCAAATATAAATATGAACTAATATTAAATATTAAATGGGGGGGATTATAGCTTTTTAACAGAACTCTTCACATTCTTGATGCTGTTGACCTTTCAGCGCACACCATTGAGTGATATTTTGTGTGTGTGTGAGTGGAGGGAGGGGGGGGTGTCAGACTCTACCTCTGTGTGAGAGTACATGTGTGTGTCTGTGTGTGTGAGAGAGAGAATGTGAAGTGAATGTATACGAGTGTGTGTGTGTGTGTGTGTGTGTGTGTGTGTGTGTGTGTGTGAAAGACACAATGTGAAGTGAATGTATACTATATGCATATACATATGTGTTCATTTATATGCAAATGTTTCTGTGTGTGCATGAGTGAGTGTGTGTATGTGTGTGTGCGCATGAGTGTGCATGTGTGTGTGTGGATGCGTGTGTGTGTGTGTGTGTGTGTGTGTGTGTGTGTGTGTGTGTGTGTGTGTGTGCGTGTGTGTGTGTGTGTGTGTGTGTGTGGTCTGGATGTTGACCTCTCGCAGTAACATGGACGTGTTTTGCATCCACAGTCGTTTAATTGAGTCAGTAAAAATGTAGTGCAGTTCATTTCGGTCTTTATCTACTCTGTCAGGGGGGCTGCAACGTTAGGCCTTTAGCAGCAGCGCTGGGACTGTGGGATTGTTTTTTATTAAACGTGAGCTCTTGTAAGCATGCATACAGCTCCAAAATACACAAATGACCTTCATGTAGGCTATGCAAAAAGGAAGAATAGGAAGGGCATTGTTTTATTTCAATTGCACATGTCAAAAAAATAAATAAATAAAACTGCAATGTATGGAAGTACAAATGCTCATACTAATTTATTTATACCAGCAAAAAATGTTGTTAAAAATTGATGGGTACAATTTAATTGGAATATGAGAGTATTTTATCAATGTGGCACTCAAAGGTGAGTGAATACTTGTTGAAAATAAAGGTTTTGATTGTGAGTCATTAGGAAAGAAGTACCTATACTCTACATAGAGTGGCAAATCCGAATGTGAAATTCGTTATTAGCTACTTTAAATATGCAGTCTTCTTATGAGAGCGTTTTCATAGAACAGTCAATTAAGGGGAAAAAAGACTCAGGTACTGACACAGTTGCTTAGCTGTAGGAAAATGCTTGCTCAGTACCTCCACTGTCACATCTTTCCAATCCTATGCAGTCTGCAATGATGGCAGTAGGGGGGACGTTTTTCATAATCCCGAAATGTTTTAGACCTGTCCATGTTTTAGACCTGTCCACCTGCAAGTGAGAGTACAGGGGAGTAGGTGGCCCCCTGCAGGAGGAGTATGGCATAGTTTTGGCGGAATGCTGACGTGGGCTTCACCCCTCTGTCTCTGTGGGAACGACCTCAGAGCATCACCTGTGTAGGCGGTGAACACCCCTCTAATGCCAACGTGGTATAATCAATGCTTTCATCATCGTTCTACCTGCAGAGCTTAATTTGGCTGAGCCGAGGGTTTTCAGTATTGATATTGCTTCTGGAGAGATGTCTCTGGAGCTTAGGCTTGCAAGGATATTGCACTTCAGTGGAGTTATTAAAAAGAGTGTATACAGTTAACATTTTAATCAGTTATTGTACATGCTGACCTTTCTCATTCTTTTTTTAACCATTTAAAGATTTAATTTGAAGCATAACACTGGGATAACGTAAACGTAAACTTGCAAAGCATAAGATGCATAAGAGTGTTACTGTTTGCTTCAGATATCAGTGCTTTGTGTGTGGTTGTGTGTGGTTGTGTGTGTGTGTGTGTGTGTGTGTGTGTGTGTCAGATATCTCAACCAAAAAAAAAAATTCAAGCTTTTTTTTTTCCTGTTCATATTGCATTAGGAGTTGTTTGGTTATCTGAGAGCGGTGAAAAAGTGACGTACAACTGCACGTTGCAGGAACGTGTTGAATAATGCATCGCAGACTCACGTGCGACCACACCACGCAGGTGCTGCATTAAAAATTCATCTTAACGTTTTATTTTAATAACGCCACCCTCAGCAGCTGCCTCTCTTCCCCCTGTTTGATAGGATGAAACGCCTCAACGTGGTTATATCTATAGCTTGTCTTCTCTTCTGAGGGAGGGCCCTCCATGTTGTGTTAATAAATGTTGTTTATTTTCCAGTTTTTTTTTTTTTTTTTTTTGCCTACATTTTGAATTCCTACATTTGAATGCTAGTCATGGCATCCTCGCTTTAGTCTATAAATTCCTGGCTGAATCTTTTAACATACAAACATGGAGGCATATTTTGAGATCTGTCATAAAACATACAAGCATGCAGACATATTTTGAGATCTGTCATCCATGTTAATACAGGGCTCACCTGTACAGCAGGTATGTGAGTGTTTGAGTATTTGAATGAGGAGAGAAAAAAAACATTGTCAGTATTTTACATTAGATTAGACTGGAATCGTACTGCAATTAATGCAGTACTTTGACATATAGGTCACATGGTGATGTCTTGGAGATGGGGAAACTTTCATGTATACATATATATATATATAAAGTTGCCAAATCTGTTGTCTTCTTTCCTTTGAGTAAAGAGCACCTTTGTGATGTAAACCCCCAGTGACCCCGGGGTTGTGATATAATCTAAATTATGCATGCAACAATGACTTTGGCCTTCATATAGGGCACAGTGAAGACTGAAGCTGAGCATTGTGAGCTCAAAATATTACTGTTGATGATGCTGTATGGGGGAGGGGGACAGCCCAATTCCCAACGTGTGCACGTAATCACGGACTAAAGCAAGTGCATTGATCTGCTCAGAACTGACTCGGTATCACAACACAAATGTGCTCTTTATGCCGTGAGAGGCTGAAAAACACTGAAGCAGAACTGAGAATAAAAATATGGTAAATCATATCAAATTTCTGAAATTGTGCGAGTCCTCGCCTCAGGGCATCAAAGCTTTCATTGGACAAGGTGCGTCTTACAGAGCAGCAAATCTTGGGTGAGTTGGGGTTGAAACTTGCTGTTCTGCTTGCTGCCGGTCGGTCTTTCAAAAAACACAGCCATTATGTCTGACTCCTGTGCTCCTCTGAGCTTCATAAATCCTTCAACACTCATCTTCGTAATTAATTTCCCTGCACTGTGCGCCAGTGAAGAAGCTATAACACAAAGCACTTCTGTGGATTACACAGGCGCCCATTAACAAAGAGAGAAAATATTAATAATGCTTCGCTTAAATTGGGAACAAATAGCCACTTACGGCAGAACAAAAAGCACTGCAAGTGTGCTCCACATAACACAGCGCTTTGTGGAGTATCTATAGCACTGTGGTGTGAAATATGCACCCACTTTATTTTAAAGGGAAAGAGCTGAAGATGAGGAAGCTCCAGCATATGCAGCGTGATGAGTGATTTTAAAAGCTGCAGAAGCTGTGTTCATGTGACAGCAGGGTTTTTGCTATAAATACTCATATGGTACTGTAGTCTGCTACAGTAACCGTCACAGCCATGCGCCTTATCTGAAAAACCTCCTGCAACATGTACCCATGACTCTACTGTGACATTGTTATAAAATATGTATTTTAAACCAGTCATGCTTCATCTAATTAAAAGCAAGTGGAATTGCAATGCAACAGGGAGACCAGTTTTAAAAGGTTCATTAATTTTCTTGTCTAGAAAAAAAAGACCCCACTCTGTTATTAATAAAACTGAAAATGTAAAACATTTTAATTAAATACTTTCAAAAATAACCTCTTTGGACTGATTTTTATGTTGTATCTTCAAACATAAGGGATTTAACTAATGCCAAGGTGTGTAGTTCAATACATGCAAATTGTGACAAATATTTGCTTTAACATTAATCTCACATTAGTTCAATAAATCATTTTACGCAATTACTTGCGGCTTTGCTCTTTGTCACAGTGCACTAAAAGCTGGAATAAATGCTTTTTTTGTTGACTGCATTTATCCTCTCGCAGATTTAATCGTTACCATTATCTGACCCTGTAAAGAGAGACGGAGCCGCTGGGCTGTAGGAGAGGCAGGTGGGTGAAGCAGGTACACAGGCAGGTAAACAAGAGGTACAAGTGAGGCCAAATACACACAAGTACAGTTACAGGACAGCTAGAAACAGACAGGCATACACAGGTGAGCCAGAAACAAGAGGAGAGGCAGGTATAGAGGATACACAGGTGAGGCAGAAACAAGAGGAGAGGCAGGTATAGAGGATACACAGGTGAGGCAGAAGCACAGGTGAGGCAGAAACAAGAGGAGAGGCAGGTATAGAGGATACACAGGTGAGGCAGAAGCACAGGTGAGGCAGAAACAAGAGGAGAGGCAGGTATAGAGCATACACAGGTGAGGCAGAGGTGAGGCAGCTATAGAGCATACACAGGTGAGGCAGAGGAGAGGCAGGTATAGAGTATACACAGGTGAGGCAGAAGCACAGGTGAGGCAGGTATAGAGCATACACAGGTGAGGCAGAGGCAGAGGTGAGGCAGGTATAAAGGATACACAGGTGAGTCAGAGGCAGAGGTGAGGCAGGTATAGAGCATACACAGGTGAGGCAGAGGTGAGGCAGCTATAGAGCATACACAGGTGAGGCAGAGGTGAGGCAGCTATAGAGCATACACAGGTGAGGCAGAGGAGAGGCAGGTATAGAGTATACACAGGTGAGGCAGAAGCACAGGTGAGGCAGGTATAGAGCATACACAGGTGAGGCAGAAGCACAGGTGAGGCAGGTATAGAGGATACACAGGTGAGGCAGGTATAGAGGATACACAGCTGAGGCAGAGGCAGAGGAGAGGCAGGTATAGAGTATACACAGGTGAGGCAGAAGCACAGGTGAGGCAGGTATAGAGCATACACAGGTGAGGCAGAGGCAGAGGTGAGGCAGGTATAGACCATACACAGGTGAGGCAGAAACAAGAGGAGAGGCATAGGGGATAGACAGGTCAGGCCATGTAGAGGAACGAGAGGTGAAGCCAGCATAAAGAATGGACAGATAATAGAAAGCGGAGAAATATGATTGTTATAAAGAGGCTTTCTCTCCTGCCATGGAGGCATGCCGCAGCCTGGGTGAAGGGTCACATGCTCCACATGTTCCATAGCCAGACCTCTGAGCACCCCTTCCTACCAGAGAACGAGGCCCCACAGTGCCTGGGGTGCTGTCTCCATCCAGGGGTCAGCCCAAAATGCTTAATGTGATCATGCTTGCAACAAGTACACAGTGAAATGTAACATGTATTCAGCTCTAGCACTTCATTTTATCTTTTTTTAAATGTACACAAGTTTCTTCCCATTGCATGTAATAAAGAATTAACAGCTTAGAGAGCTTTTTTTTATTTTGTATTTCATACCTTTGATTTCTACCTCATAATGTAACTATTATTTTAAATTGTAGTCCCCATTGAGCTTTCAGAAATAAATATTTTAAAAGGGTGTTAAACTGCATAAATATTTATGTAAAAAATGCATATTTTTCTATATACTTATAGATGTCCCATTTTTGTTTGAATAGTCTCGAGGCTGAAGCATTCTTTATATAGATGAGCTGGAACAATTACAAAGAGTTCTATTGCACTGAAGATGGTGCTGAAAGCTCATTAATAATGCATTCTTTTAATTTGATGATATTATTCAGTAAATATTTAATGCTTCCTTGAATATTAATTTGAATTAAATTACTGTAAATACCACACATTTTTTTTTTTTAAATTACAGCGCCTTAGAACGGGTATTGGAGAAGCACTGTTGGAGCTTTTCAGGGTAAGGTTTGTGATGAGTCCGTAAGTGATTGGCGGTGTTTTGTTTTTTGGTCCCCCCCTGAGCCATGTTTGGTGCGATGTAAAGATGTGATATGCGTGCAGTTCTGCGTTTGTTGTCCTTGGGAGAATGTGAACCAGGGAAACTGACATTAATTCACAAATGGTCACAGGGCTCGTGATTGTGGTGTGGCTGTGCGCTCTGGGAGCTTGGCTGATAATCAGAGGGTTGCGTGTTCCTATTGCCGGTTGGTCATTGCTGTAATACCCTTCAGCACACCGCAGTGCTAAACCCAACCTGCTCCGGTAATCCTTAGGTTTATGAGTGGAGGGTACATTAAAAAACTAAGGAGATCTGTACAGTAACACATGCCTCACATATTGGTCTCCTCTATGCAAATTAATAGCTTAACCTTTTATGGGAAGGTCGTGTGCGCCGAGGATGAGCCTGGGCTTCTTCTTCCGGGTGTGTCACCAGTTCTGAGCATGCTCAGTGATGTCTTCACACTGCAGGGAGTTCACTTAAACAGCAATCCTGCTGTTCATCTGTTTTCTGTTCATAAAAAAAAAAAAAAAAAAAGACAAAAAAGTTCAGTTCAGCGCATGATATTAACAAAAACCAAGCTGTACACACCAGGAGTGCCTAGTGCCTAGGAGATAGCCTTACAGTTTATTTCTTTATCTTTTCTTCATTATTCTTTTTTATACTACTCAGTTATATGACTGAATATCCACTGGAGCAATTTTAAGTTAAGAACCTTTCTTAAGGGTCCATTAGCACTCTTACTCTAACCATTGTGCTGTCCTAAAAAAATATAGGAGAAACATTATACAACAGTGTATTGTCCTGGGGATCTGGCCATGCAGGTCCAGTGGTAAAACAAAATGGTATTAAACAGAATTTAATAGAATGAATAGAAGCAAATTATGAGAGAGAAGAAGCAAAGCTATCTGCCTTCATGTATTCAATTATCACTAGGCACAACAGATGCGGCATCTTTTGAAGTTCCCTTTCCATCTCATTTTCTTTTTTGGAAAATCAATCATCCATCGTTGAATAAAAGAATCAAATCTGTGGCACCAGATCACTGCAATTTGAGCCTTGAGCAAATTCCATTTGTTCAATTGGATGCCAAACCTGGGAAAGAGAGAAATAGCCGGGTTCTGTTTGTACATGTAATCTAATCAAAAAGAAAAAAAAAAAAAGGATCTAATCAGACAGAGTGAGTCTCACGGCTGCTTTCTTCTCCTCCCCTCTTGAATCGGGATGCTCTCCACTTGAATCGAGACTTGAACAATATTGCCACATGCATGAATGAACAAAAATTACTATTGTGCATTGGAAAGAGGAAGAGGAAGGAGAAAACAACATAATAGACAGAGATTATGCTGATGCCATATGGCCATTGTTGAGCTGAATGGACCAATCTCGCCCAAAATGATCATAAATTGCATTCATCACGCCCGGTTTGTTTGAGCTGCATGCTCTGGCAGGTGCCACTCCACGTCCACACTGCCTCTTCTCTCAATTTACTGCACTGTTTTTCACAGACTATTAACCCCCAACACCAGCCCCTCTGAAATTAGGGTTTCATACACAACCCCCACAATGCAGATTCTTATTCCATGTGCTGATTTTTTTTTCTTTTTTTTTTTTAAATACAAGAGGCTCATTTTTAATCAAAAAAAGAAGGGGGGAAAAAAAACATTAAAATTCACAAGCTTTTGTTCTATGAATCTCATATCAGAGTTTTGGTTTCTGTTTCTGTTTTTTTAATTATTTGGAGCCACTTCAATGATCACAATTATTTGTGTTCTCTGTTATGCCGTGTCTCCATTTAAGCTCATGTGCATATTATTATTAAAAAGGCAGTATCGTTACATTTAAGCGACAATGTATAGCGCCGTGAACAATGCCGCCTTCTGTCTTTTCTGTCAGGCCACAGCAGCGACTGGCGTCGGGCTCGATGCGTCTGCTGAGCCGCGCAGCAACAATAGCTGCTAATTACAAGCGGCGAGACAATGCGCTCTTGATAGGGGCAGTGATTCCCATCTCATACGCACAGATAATGATCAGAGAAGACTGCCCGTTTCAGGTCTCACTGTCTCTGCGCGAGGGTCTTTTTCTGATGGATGATTGCTGATACGGCTTCGCTCTGCGCGCTGCCTCTTCTATGGCCTGTGCCCTCTCGCCGTTTTACATATCTGGGTGTTGGCGTTTTTTTTTTTTTTTAGTGTTAAAAAATTTGGCTGTGCAGCAAATTCGTCTTTTTTTAGTGGTGGTTGGCGGGGGGTTTGGGTGTTAGAGGACTGATTTAGGCAGGGGAAAGGGTCCCAGAGGTTGAAAGTGCAGAGATTGTACTCTTGAGATTTAATTGATAAATACACATCTATACAAATGAATTTTCTGTAACAGGATTGTAAAGTATGAAAATATATATATACACAGAGACATCACCGTATTGTACTTTTATTTGTTACATGTCTGCTTCTCAGTTTCTCAGAGCCTTTTATATTTCAAACCTCTCTCAACTTTTGAATCTATATAAATGCAATTCCTGACAGACAAAAACAATTTTTGTTGTTTTGTTTTATTTTCAGTAAGGTTAATTAAAAAAGTCAGTAAATGTTTACTGTACCTTAACAGTAGCCGTACTCTGAGGAGACATATAAATATAACTGATAGTAGATTAGAGAGATCCTGACATGTTTTGGCAGGTAAAGCAGTTGAGAAGGTAGGTTAAAAGAATGTTTACGTCTGGAGCTTAATCAACAGAAAACGTGAATTGTGTTTGACTGTCAGATGAAGTAATCGCACTCCAGAGAAGCCAAGAGCAAAAGTGAAGTTTTAAAGCATAGCCGTGGGGGAAACTACAGTCACAATATTTTAATTTTTATTTTTTGTGGAAAAGGGTAAAATATAAACATAGTAAACAGTAAGCACTGTAAATGTAGTTATATGAGTCCTAACTTTATGATCAAACCTATTAAATATTTACCTGTTTTTCAACATGGTTTTCTAACAAAGACCAAACTAAAACAGCGACTCATCTTTGTGCTATATCTGCCCTCCACAGACTCTCCAATCAACAAACTGAATTTTTAATATGGTTTAATTACAAGTTGTTTTGGTCGATACAGTGCGTATAATTAAGTACCCTGCAACATCATTCAAATTATATCAGAGGGTCTTACTTTAGATTTGTCACAGATTTCTTTAGCATCTCAATTTTGCAAATGCATAGCGAATGTATTTAGCGAGAGGAAAAAAAAAATGCATATCGATTCTTATCATATTTTGCCTGCCAGACGCTTTGCCATCATGAAATCGGCTAATAGGACAGGTTAGACTGTCAGAGCATTAATTAGATCTCTCTCTGTGTCCGTCTGTCTCTCCCTTCCCATTTGCCTCAGTTAATCTCTGTACAGTTGAGCCCATTTATTGGCCACCTCTTTACCCCACACCCTAACATCCATACAGCACTACAGGCCAGATGCACTGATGGGTAGGAGGCATGAGGGTGATTTTGAGCTCGGGCGATCACACGTGGCCGGGTGCAGCCAGACCAAAAAGGCTGTAGCCACACGTGACATTATTGTCATTTAGCAGACACTCTTATAGCAGCAGTGCCCTACTGGGGAATCAAACCAGCAACCTCTCAGTTACAAACCCTGCTCCTTACCAATACACCCACACTGCCGCCCCTGCCACCACTGCACATCACCTCTCCTTTCCTCTTCATCTCCACTCATCACCACATTTTCACTGGCTAATAGTGCTCTGGGTAACTCAGGCTAAAAGTCTGCACAAGACGACAAGACGTATACCAGAGGAGTGGTGGTGCATCAAAGTTTGGCATGCAGTTATTTAATTGCAACTTTTTATTTATATATTCTTTCACTTTTTTCTCCTTTTTCCATTTTACCGTTCACATTGTCAGATTCTTTGGAGGTTACCCTGAATATGAATAAGGATATCTCCCTGAAAAGAGATTTGCTGTCCTTTTTGATCATTTCACCTTACAGCAGAAAGGCAGCTTATTGGACAAACTTCTTCACCCTCCATGGAAGATTTGTGAGGCCAGTGCAGATTTTTCAGGGATGACGAAGTCGACGACCCCTTTGGAACACAGGGCAGGAGTTATTGGCAGCACATCGGCTCACATGATCAAGACCAGCCTCCCACTCCCTGCAGCCAGAATGCAGAATATCCCGAGTCCGTCTCTTCAGAAAGGAGGGACGTGTCTGTCATCACAACCTTCCCCGACTGTGATGGACAGCCAGCAGCCAAATTAGCCTACTGGGGACCAGCCTCACAAGCTGACCAGCTGCATTATAGGAAGTAGGAATAAGAAACACTTTTCCTCTTAAATTATCTCTCATGCAATAATCTGCCTGCACTTCACTCACCTATGCACCACCCTCCAAGGGGAATGTGGCCACAGGAATCAGGAATAGAGAGCTCTGTCTGAAAGAAGGGTTGTTTCTCTCTTACAGAATGCATTAAGTAAGCAAACCTGTGATGTATGTGTGAATATGCATAAACATATGTATATTTATTTATGAAAGTAGATTTGCTAAAGTGGTAAAATCTAAGAACAAATAAATTGCAATTAAGAAATGACTGATGATGAAAGTTTGAAGACAAGAGTAAATATGCTTTTCGCTTCCACGCTCACACTGTAGACTTTCTCAAACTGTTCATCTCTCGGTTAATTAATTTCCCTTTTAACAAGATCCTCTTCTCTGTAATTAACGGCAGTCCTAGTTGTTTATGTGTACATAGTATTTAGGTCATTAATGAGCTGGGGACGGGAACAAGTTTAATTATAATTTTAGTTACTTATTTCCATTTTCATGAGCAACAAAATCACAGAAGGATGAGTCTATTTAGTCTTTTTATAAATACAGGCATGCAAATTGGGCTAGAAATTTGAAATATGTTTCTGATTGAATAATGTGTGTCACTCATTGCAAGTTAATATTTAATGATGCAGTCTCGTCCGCTTCTCCCTGCCGTCTCTGGTGGACTGGGGTGATGGAGTCCCCCACCCACGAGTCAACATCATTTTAAACCTTACAAAAAATCACAGAAAACATTAAATGAATTCTATCATCAATATTTTCCATTGTTGATCTCATTCATGCTACAGTACACAATGGGAGATGGAATCTCGATTATTCAGAAAGCTGTGTACAGTACTCAGTATATTTCGTGATTGTGAGGAATCGTTGCTCAAAAAACAACAGACCAGTGAACTGTGGCAAAGACCAGTGAACTGTAGCACTGAGTAAGATGGATGGATGGCCCTCAGGTACAATATTCGCATGAACACCATGGGGATTCGTAATGGAACTTTTAAACAAAAAGGTTATTACTTGGTAACGTAATACATTGCAGTCTGGCTTAATCTTTAAAGTGGTGGAACTGTGGGAAGTGGAGAGATGGTCTGTGTATGTGTGTGTAGTGGTGTGTGTGTGTGTGGGGGGGGGGGGGGGTGTATGTCAATAGAATTCAAAAAGATAAAGCGGAAGGCAGAGGCAGAGACAGAGACAGAGGTGATCTTGCGCACTGGTATTTAAAGATTTATAATTGGACAAAACAAAGTTTAGCAGGAGGCCCGGCTGTAGGCTCTCTCCAGAGAACGAGGGAGAGAGAGAGCTGGGTGCGTGTGCTGGATTTTGGAGAACACAGAGGAGGCTGATAAACTATGAAGCCTGGGTGCCAGATAAATAGCCCCAGTGATCTGGCGTCTGTGTTTATCAGTGGCTGCAAAGCTTTTTATCTTAATGAAGAATGCTGTTTACGGCCCCCTCCTCCTGCTCCCAGCACTTCCGCTCTGTAGCTACTTTTTTATTTTCACAAAGTAAATACTTAAATAGAGGGATAAAAAGGAAAAAAATCAAGGATTCCCTCGGATGAAAAGTCAGACCCTCGCAATGTCATCACATCGACTCCCATCCAAATACATCATATACACAGATATCGGCATATGTTGTATGTATAAGTGTATAGGTGTTTGCTGTATTACATAAATTGGTGGTTTGATTCCCTGGTGGGAC